>NC_056741.1:1175459086-1175489086 GCF_019279795.1 Protopterus annectens | reverse complement strand
ATATATATATATATATATATATATATATATATATGTATGTATGTATGTGTGTATGTGTGTGTATTATGTATCTGTACATACACATGCACATACATCTACATAATTATATACATTTCCTGTGCTGGGCACTGCTTACACCCACGCAAATGCACTTAGACTTGCTTATTGGTACTTATATAGGTTTACTACTGCTTATTTCTGCTTACACCTGCTTACTACTGCCTTATTCATTATGACACTACCACTTTGATTGAATGACATTAGTTAAACATTTCATGCAGTACTCCAGTTCACATTTACATGTTATTATGTAGGTTATACAGCAGAACAATGTATAAATATGTTCATATACACATTCCACATGGAAAATAATATGTGCTAAAGTGGGACTAGAATCATGAATACCTGTTCATTAGGCAGATGCTCTAACCACTACACTATTGACATTAACATTGATTCTGCATGTTTTTTTTTCTATTTGGATGATTTTGATGTGAAAGCTACGCTAAGCAGGGGAAAGCAATGTGCAAACACGCTGCGCTTCGCTTACACTTTCAATAATGAAATATGCCCTTACAGTAGATGCAACTAAAGCTTTTGATAGAATAAACTTACACTTTCTCTTTAATATACTGCCTTTATATGGTTTTCCTCAAGAATTCATTAGAATGATCCAGGTTCTGTATAAGAAAGCTTCTACCACTATACAGGTAAATAAACTTATAACTAACCCTATACTCTTATCCAATGGTACAAGACAAGGATGTCCTCTTTCGCCATACCTATTTAATCTTCATCTAGAACCCCTCCTTCTGTTTATTTCACAAAAAACCTTTCATCATATTCCCAGAATCCACAATACAAATCTTATATACTCGGCCTTTGCTGATGACTTAAATATATACTTCCAACTCCCCACTACTGACCTCCCAAAAATACTTAAAGTTTTTGATGAGTTCTCAGTAGTTTCAAATTATAATTTAAATTTAAACAAGTCACACATATTTCCCCTCAATCCTATAGGGCATAAAGAATTGTACTTTCCTATGAGTGAGATCAAAATAAACTACCAGATAAAATATCTAGGAATAATATTTACTTCAGACTTAAAATATATTATGAACAATAACCTACTAACTACATGGACTAGTATTCAAAACAATATGGATAGATGTTAGAACATTAATATGTCTCTACTGTCAAAAGCTAGTTTTGTGAAGATGAATTTTCTACCAAGAATGTTGTTGTGTCTTTCGGCTTTCCCGGTTAGGGGTCGCCACAGCGGAACTCCGGTCTGCTAATTATTGGTAGTTGATTTTTACGTGCAGAGTTACCAGCCCTGATGCACGACCTTCAACGAAGGTATGCTCATTCATGCATGTCTCCACGCAGAAGACGCTCTAGCTGAGAATCGAACCGGACAGCGTCTTACTGTGAGTCGACAATGCTACCGCAGCACCACCACTGCGGTAATTTTCTACCAAGAATACTCTTTCAATTAAATGCTACCTTTTCAAATATTCCCCAAAACTTCCTTCCTTGCCATGGAAAAAGCTAGGTCAAGATTCTTATGGTATCCCAAATCTACCAGAATTAAATATGCAAAACTTGTACTCGCCAACGCTACCGCAGCACCACCACCGCGGTAATTTTCTACCAAGAATACTCTTTCAATTAAATGCTACCTTTTCAAATATTCCCCAAAACTTCTTCCTTGCCATGGAAAAAGCTATATCAAGATTCTTATGGTATCCCAAATCTACCAGAATTAAATATGCAAAACTTGTACTCACCAAAGATAAGGGTGGATTGGTGTTACCTGATTTTAAGCTTTACTATAGTATAATTACTGTATAAAGACTAATACAAATAATAAACTATGACTCGTATAAATACTTGGACACCCCAGTGGACCAAAATCTGGTATGAACAGTTGAAATCCCTTGGCTGTAATATCAAATCCTTACCATTCTTGAATTTAAACCAGGCTAGCATATACACAAAGAATTTACACCCACTAATTAAAAACATGATTCTTACAACATATTTAAATCATTGCAATTAGCTGATGCTTTTGCCCTTATACAACCGTTACACCTAAATCCTAATCTACTAATAAATAATAACCCAGTAAATCTAACAAACTACCCCCTGATAAAAGACTACACAATATGGGATATATACCAATGGAATGACTCTAACACGGGGCAAATTAGACTTGGACTCAAACTTCCTGTGAAATATAGTATTATCCTTAACCAACTTCATCATCTTATAAATGCTAAATTCTCACAAATACACACTGACTTACAGAACATAGATTTAGTTAAATTAATACTTGAAAATCTTGCGATTAAAGGGAAAACAATTTCTAGGACTTATAAAATTGTAATGAGTGCAAAATATCAGAATTCTTTATTATTTATAAACTATTGGAAAACGAAAAATCAATCACTGACTGAAGAAAATAAGAAACTAGCCATTGAAAATACAATCAATTTCATTCCTTTCAAGAAAATGTTATATACACAAATTATGGTAAATAATCTATATTATACCTTATCTAAATTAAATAAATTCAATCCTAACTTTTCGCCTATATGTCCCCATTGTCTGGATCAAACAGCTGATATTTTATATGTCATGTGGAACTGTACTAAGATACACAACTTATGGTGCTCCTTGACAGTAAGATTAGAGAAGATGGGATATGAAAAATCAACCCTTACTTGGGAGACAGCTATATTGCACATTAATATCAATCAACTCCCAAAACTATTAAAACATGTCTTTATTACGATGTGTGCCCTTTTTAAATTATTTATTACAAAGAATTGGAATGTCATGTCACCAATTACATGGGAAAATTTTAGCAATTTTGCTATCAGATATATCTCATCTCACAAATTAATTTATTCAAAAACAAAAAACAAACGCTATAACCAAAAATATTGAAGTTACTTACTAGATCTAATTCTTGACAAATAAAATTCGCCTACAAATTGTCATGAAAAGCTAACTTTTAAGTAAGAAATGAATGTAGTATAACCAGGCTTTTTTGCATCTTCTCCCTTCTCTTAGTATATGTGTAACTAGATATTTTCCCTAAACATACAAATAAATGGTTAAATTTCTATTTTTACTTTATGTATAGACTATCCCCATTTTAACTATCCCTTATGAGACCAAATGAACATAAGAATTCTCATACTTTACTTGACGATGTAGTGACTTCTTGTGTATATATATATATATATATATATATATATATATATATATATATATATATATATATGTATATATATATATATATATATATATATATATATGTGTGTGTGTGTGTGTGTGTGTATAATTTTCTCAGAACAAGATTGCTGTCTGTTTTCTTTAGATAGGTATTTGTATTGTTTATTTGTGTTTTTGAGTTACCGTATTGTTGTTATTATTTGAAAAAAGAAAATTGAAATAAAGAGATTTTAGAAAAAAAAAACACTTTCAATAATGAAGCAATACAAAAGTAAAATAGGGACACTGGGAATCTAATTATGATAGTTCTAGGGACGGGGCTCAACATTCCACTACATGCTGGTGTGCTTACTTTGATTTTATTTCAGTGTTCGTGGACACTCTTGTATGCTTAGCATACATTTCAGTATCCACGGACACTGACTTAATTGCTTACTATTAGAGGCAGGCTCTAATAGTAAGCATAGTAGGTTGTGCAACTGTGGGGGCATGTTTAAGCCTCTGTAGAGCACTTAAACACGCCCCCTGCACTCACACACATTTTCTGTGCACGTCAAGGGTGTGGCAGCATGCCCTCATAAATATTCATATGGTGCTGCTGCTGCACCATCTCAAAGGATGACACTCGGCGCAAGGCTAAAACCGTCCTTGCGCCAAGCTTCATGACTCCCGGGGAGTGTTAAAGCTTTACTTGTTCCTAATGGAGCAGGGCAGAATTTGTCTTTTCATATTCTGTAGTTATTGCATCATTTCCAAGATGACTTTTGGACAATCAAATATCTAAAAGTTTATACATTTTAAAGTACTGAAATTTGGGGGAGGGGTCATCAACATCTTAAGCACTTTTTTCAGACATCTCTGTTTCAAAAAATGTTCACTGTATTCCAACTGATTTTTAGATTTAGATATAGATAGACAGTATTATGAATAATACTTTACCTATGTTCCTATTAATGGACTCTCACAGATTCAGTTAATATTTATACAAGAGTAGTAAAGAATAAAATACTTTCTGCTATTGTGTGTGTTTCCTTAATTTATATTGTCTTCCTTTTCTCATTCACAAGTGTACTACATTTGAATATTTATCTTTCCTTTTCGGCAGTTACTGTGTTCTTTTGTAAATAAAGCTAGGGATTCAAATGCTGCATCAGTGATCATGGTCAAGCAAACACTGTTTACAAGGTGAGTGACAGATCCCGAGGCTTATTACCTATGCATGCAACCAAACCAATATGCACAACTAGTGGCTTCTTGTAGCAGCAGCAATACAAACTCATGGTCAGATCATGATAAACTACCTCACAGCCATACTGAAGTACAAGCAGCTGCAGTAAACACTGAGTGCACATGCACCCCTAGTAGTTGATGTCAATATGTACAGGGAGGTGGACTTAATGTACTATACAAAATGTAAATATAAAGAAATATGCAATGGAAAGGAAAGTACCACTGATGCGTTAGGGTGGAGTAGAGGTTATACTATAGCAACAGAATCCACTGAAATGGTCGTAAAAAGTACAAAGGGAACAAACCAATTTTCAGAAAAGCAGAGCAGAGAAGGTGGTAGGACGATATGCAAAAGTAAAACCTAGACTGAAGAAGTGGGATACAACAAAGAAAATGTACCAATGTGTAGCAGTCCTGACAACATCAAAGCATTAACAGTAGGTGTGTACTATATTGTGAATATAATTGAAAAAAGGAATATATTGTACCCTGAGGGGAGATGATCCATCAACTCAGTCCACATGTCAATATAGCACCGTTTACTGGCAAGGTGAGCCCACTGAAGCGGTAAGAATAAAAGGGATCATTGAAATACAGATATCATGGAAATGTAGAACATATGCAGACCAATGAAATAAAAAGATAGGCCTCAGGGGAAATAAACCCATAACTTTTACACTGAAGGATTCCATAGCAGAGCACTGTCAAGGGAAGCCACTGTAGCAGTCAGAGTAAAAGCGGTTATGAAATACACATCAGGGAAATGTAGCATAAATACAAACTGCAGAGTGGATTTGAAACCCCAAACCAGTGCATTTGCACAGTAAGATGAAAGGGGGGAGCACACAGAGGATAGAACACAAGGTGAGCTAGGAAAGAACAGGCTAGCTGGAGATAGTTATGAACATATGTTAATTTATCAGCTCAGCAATGCCAACTCAGTACTTGCATTTTGTTAAAGTGTGCCAAATTCCATGACAGAATGTACACATTGAAGATTAGAATGTTTTGCTTCTGGGAAAAGAACACATAAGACAATTACACCTGCATGGGTCTGAAACCATCCTGTGTCATTTACATTCTACAAAACAGAGCATTAGCTGGGTATGCAACGGTATTGTACATAGGGAAGTTGTCAGTAAAACATGTATTGTATAACAGAACACTAGATAGCAAGTGGCATTCATATGAACAGATTTGAAACCATGCCTGTGTCACTCATTCCCTGAGCCAGAGCATTAGCCAGGTATGCCTCTGAAGCACTCAGAGGACATGCTTGCAAAAAAATTAAAAATATTTTGCAGGAGAATGGCATACCGTTGTATGATGAAAGCATAAAATTGTAAAACATCCTACCCTTGGGGGATTAGAACCCTGCATGCACTGCAGTGAGAACAGACTTATCACATCATGACAACATTCAGCTATAGTGGCCTTCACAGGGAATGAATTAACTTTACCCTATTTCACTATTCCTTGTTGATTCACACCTGTGTTAAGCTTATTTGTCAACTGATGGCAAGCTCTAAGCCCATAAAAAGGATTTTTTTCATTTTTGCCATAGGATGGGAACTATAATGTCCCCATGGCTGTAAATGGCCAGCAACATTGCTCTATGCCAACCATCATAATTTTAATTGCAACAGTTGTCACTACCCAGACAGACATCCCTCAGAACAGCAGCTATGCTTGCCTTAATTTCATCTTGCAATCAGCCAAGGATTTGAGGTTTGTGGCGACTGAAGTCAATGTAGTGGTGACTTGTCCCCATTTTATGGGATGACAGTATCATAGGGGACAGCCATGGCCAAACAATGCAGTCCTCCTGCAGAAGGCTGTGGCTGTACTGCTTATGGAGGATGTCTAAAAAATCTTGGATTCCTCCTCACACCATCTCTATTCCCTAAAAGAAGCACTATTCTCACCTTCCCAGCCATAACAGTCTCACATTCAAAGATCTCAAGACCACTGGCACAGAACTGGTGTCCAAAAGAATTCTCACATATTTCAGCCTTCATGTTCTTATGGATATCTAATTTGCAAAACAGATGGCAAAAAATAATAAAATATAAGTATTGTATCACTGTGGTTCCAGTATCACTTTAAGGTGTAAAACATGGTAGTCTTCCATCCCTCTGTTAGCTGCTGGCAAATGCTAAGAGTCTCCATCTTCATTATAAACAGTTTTCTCTAATGTGATATAACTAGCTTCCTGCATGTGCATGGGAGCTTACCGCAGATGTGTGCATAGCATTTTGTAGAACTCAGTGTGATGCTTATGAGGCTGGCTCATCGTACAAATTGAGTAATTCAAAAACAATAATCAGATGAGCCGTAATTAGCATAATCAAAGTACCAAAAGAAGTGAGGGGCTACTCTACATGGAATAAGTGAAACAGGAACCACAGATCCTTATCTTTCTATAGATGAACATTTGTTTGAAGCCTGCTTCATATTAATTCAAAGAGTTGTTGCTATACAAGATTATCTGCATACGGTATGTGGTACATTTTGTACCCATTTCCTTACTAAGTTAGCTGTCTGTACTACTTACTATAGGGCCTGAAAGTGCTGTCAGTTTTCAGTATATGTATTGGCCACGACTCTCTGAAGGGATACATTACAATTAACTGACCATAACAGCATGCAGGCACATTACACTAGGTTGTAGCAACCTAAAGTTGCCGTACATCAGTGTCATGTAGTGTACATTAAACATATGTGATTATAATACAACTTCCACAAAGTTTGTGGCTAATAATCATGAGCTTTTTTAAGCTGCATGTTTGTTAACCTACAGTCATGTGCTGGTAATTTGGGGGATTGGGTGTAGGACACAGTAGTGCCTGACAATCAAGTAAAATACAGCTATATAAGATGCACTTACCTAGAACAGCAACAGCCTTTGGGATTCTTTTCTGCCAAGAATACAGCAACCAGAGAGCTTTCAAAAGCTTTAATTCCAGCCTACACTGTCACTCTGGCAGCTTACAGGCTGTTCCTTTTTGGAGATAGCTCTATAAACAGCTAGAGACAAAAAATCTTCAGGACATTTTGCCCCTGAGCTCGCTCACTTGCTCACTCTCGCGCTGTCTCTCTCTGACACACACACACACACACACATATATATTATATATGCACACACACACACACACACACACTTACAGTGGATATAAAAAGTGTATGCACCCCTGTTAAAATGCCAGGCTTTTGTGATATAAAAAATGAGACCACAATAAATCATTTCAAAACTTTTCCCACCTTTAATGTGACCTGTACAATTCAATTGAAAAACAAATCTGTTAAAGGAAAAAACTATGAAAAGATAAAAAACATACAATAAGCCGGTTGCATAAGTGTGCACACCCTAAAACTAATACTTGGTTGAAGCACCTTTTGATTTAATTACAGCATTCAGTCTTCTTGGGTAAGAATCTATCAGCATGGCACATCTTGACTTGGCAATATTTGCCCGCTCTTCCTAGCAAAAGCACTCCAAATCTGTCAGATTGTGAGGACATCTCTTCTGCACAGCCGTCTTCAGGACACCCCACAGATTTTCTATTGGACTTATTGGCTGGGGTCTGGCTGGGCCATTCCAAAACCTTAATTTATTTTTGGTGAAGCCATTCTTTTGTTTATTTGGATGTATGCTTGTGGTCATTATAGTGTTGAAAGGTGAAATTCTTCTTCATCTTCAGCTTTCTAGCAGATGCCTGAAGGTTTTGGGCCAAAAGTAACTGGTATTTGGAAATGTTCATAATTCCCTCCAGCTTGAATAAAGCCCCAGTTCCAGCTGAAGAAAAGCAACCACAAAGCATGACACTGCCACCACCATGCTTCACCGTGTGGATTGTGTTCTTTTGGTGATGTGAAGTGTTGTTTTTGCACGTACCTTTTGGAATTGTAGCCAAAATGTTCAACCTTGATCTCATCAAACCATAACACATTTTCCCACATGATTTTGGGAGACGGTGTATTATTCTGTAAATTTTAGCTGGGTCTGGATATTTTTCTGTGTAAGAAAAGGCTTCCGTCTTGCAACCCTACCCCATAGTCCAGACATATGGAGAATATGGGAGATAGCTGTCACATATAATACACAACCAGTACTTGCCAGAAATTCCTGCAGCTCCTTCAGTGTTGCTGTAGGTCCCTGAGCAGTTTTAGTCTCGTATTTTCATCAATTTTGGAGGGATATTCATTTCTTTGCAACATCACTGTTGTCCCATATTTTCTCCACTTTTTTATGACCATCTTCACTGTGTTCCATGGTATACACAATGCTTTGGAAATGTTTTTGTTCCCTTCTCCTGACTAATAATGAGATCCCTTTGATGCTTTGCAAGTTCTCTGCAAACCATGGCTTTTGCTGTAGCAGGCAACTGAGTAAATGTCAGGAAAATCCTACAAGGACAGCTCAACTTTATTTGGGGTTAATCAGAGTCACTTTAATTGATATCAGGTATGTACCCAACAAGACTGAATGTTGTAAATGTTGTAATTAAATAAAAAGGTACTTCAACAAAGTATTAGTTTAAGGTTGTGCACACTTATGCAACCAGCTTATTGTACGTTTTTTATTTTTTATATTTTTCCCCTAACAGATTTGTTTATTTTGCAATTGACTTGTACAGGTTATAGGTCACATTAAAGGTGGGAAAAGTTTTGAAATGATTTATATTGTGGTCTCATTTTTTATATCACAAAAACCTGGCATTTTAACAGGGGTGTGTATACTTTTTATATCCACTATATATATATATATATATATACATACACACACACACATCTCTCTCTCTCACTCTCTCTCTCCATATATACACACACACACACACATATATATATACACCCAAATATATACACACCCATATATATATATATATATATATATATATATATATATATACACACACATACACACTCGTGTATATCTATATCCCATGATAACTATATACAAGAAGGGAGGCTGGTGGGTTTGTGCTGTCACTGCAGCAGTGAAGAATTCAAGCATCTACTGTTTCAGGCAACTGCAGCTTACACAACTGAATCATGTTCATCATAATTCAAATTGAAGTGTTTTGCAAATGTATGGTGGACTTTAGAATACTTTGAGTCCATCCCTTTCCAGTATGCCATCATAGAAGCTACGTAGTAGAAGAATGTGCCTTAACACTGAATGGAATGGCTTTTCTATGGTGAAAGTAGCAACAGTATAGATTACAACTACATGGAAATATTCTGTTTAGAAATGTGTTGACCTTTGTTTCCTTTTCTGGGACTATGAGTGAGCTGGTTAGATTTCCTAAAATACAGTTCTGTCATGATAGTATCAGAGTTGCCTTTGCACGTACACAGTATGTAGAATCTTTTCTCCCAGTCTTAGGTTCTGGATTTAAAAAGGGAGATTGATGGCTTGATTCAATGTGAAAACTCCAACAACCTTTGGTACAGGAGAGGTGTGTGTGTGTGTGTGTGTGTGTGTGTGTGTGTGTGTGTGTGTGTGTGTGTGTGTGTGTGTGTGTGTGTGTGCACAATGACCCTGTCTTAATCGAAAACCAGATAGTGGTCTTCCACCATGACAGCAACTCTGATATCTTCTTACAGATAGAGAAATCAGAAGAGCAGTTTTTAGGTAATGAACTTTAAGTCAGCCTGACAGGCTCAAAGTGTGACAGTTATTTTTTTCTAACACAAACTCAGACCCATCGAGTATAATGCCCACTTTGGCATGTACCTGACCAGACATATGGAACAGCTGGAAATCCCAAAAACGTTCCTTACCAGGAAAATTCAGTGTATAAACACATTGCCCTATATGGATTACTTTAAAGCCCAATTTCTATACTCAGTATCCTTCAGGTTACTGAGAAGCATCTATGCCTGGCATACAAGGTATACTCGGAACCAGTTCTGATGGGCCTTTTGCACATACACAAAACAAGCAGCAACAGAACCATGATATCCAAGGATTTAAATTTTGCTTACGACATAAGACATGATGGTGAGACAGATAAGTGTCTCAGAGAATCCCCATGCTCTGGAATTGTCTCCAATTGAAGCTGAGTCCATCTATAACCATAATTAAGCAAAATCTTGACCAGTAGATCAGTAATTGGTAATTCACCCCAGGTCTGGCCCCCATGAGTCTTATAGAGGCAGACTGTAATGCCTGAAATAACATACACCCACACAGACAAGTTCTAGAAATTTCCTATAACACCCCCTTGTAATAAATGTCCATGAAACACAGGGACAAATTTTGGTTGGGTTGCAAGGCTAAGTTTACAAATGCCCCATGGTTGTTAGCCTAGTTAGTATAAACCTATGAACCTATGAGATCCCAAGGAGGAGGAACCTGTCTTCGTGGAGGTCTCAGGTGTAAAACTACTTTTAGAAACTGTCAGATAATAAACAGGAAAGAATGAGGGGCATCCATAGGCAGACATGCTGAAATGGCATCAAAATGTATCTTTACAGAGGCATAGCAGAGGCCAGAAGACAGTAAACCTCACTAATATTTAAGCACCAATGGTACAAAATCCCTGATGGGTCCCTGGTCATTGGCTAGGCACCAACTAGACAATTTCTCCTACTTGCCAATATATTATTTTCTAGTAGCAGTTTTTCTTGCCACCTACAGTACCTGCTACATGTCCTCATGAAAAAGGTGCCTAAAAGGTAACATCAAATCATCCAGGCAGTTTGTTGAAGTTTTTAAAAACTGGGATGTATCAAACTCCCTTTGCCTTGCATAAGTAGATCCATTCTGTGAGGAAGTTTGCAGTAATTGCTCTTGGCCAGCTCCATAAGAAAGGAGAAAATGTTGCCTAGGCCAAAAGTCAGTCACTCACTACAAATATATTTTTTTGGAAAGTCCTTCAGAATCTTCAGAATTACCCTGGAAATTAGTAGAAAGGGTGGGAACACATGAAGGAACATTCAAGACCATGGTAATAAGAATGCATTTGCTTTCCAAGCCTGTCTTTAAGGAATCCTGGTGCAAAATTTGCTTAGTTGTCTGTTTTGAAAGGAGCAAACAGATTGTTAGGTGTTCCACATAAATGCATAATATTTTTAAAAGACACTTTCAATTTTCATTTGTGCAGGTGTCTCATGGTTCTGCTCAGCTCATTTGCCACTACATTTTTCCTGTCAGAATGTAAGATGCTTAGAGGGTTAAATATTTTCTGAATAGCTGCCTCCCAAGCCATCATAGCCTGCACTGCTGGATATCTATGCCCCCCCTTCTTTAATGTGCTACATCACTGTGCTGTTGTCTAATCATCTGCAGGGGTTCTGGGAACCACAGATCATCAGATTTTATAACATGGACCACAGAAAATCTCTGACATTTATGTGCTTTGGTCTGTCTGAAGAGTTACACAGACTTATTTTCTTACTAAAGAAATTAGGAAATACTTCAATTAGTGTTACAATGAGAATTATCCATCTAGTAATATAACAATGGGGAATTATCAGAAAGTTGCTATCTCCTCAAATGATGCAGAAAACAGAGGAGAATGATCAGCTAAGATGTCATGTCAGAATAAAGTAGCAGCTTGCTCGGTAAATGAATATTGGGGCAAATCATTAATTACAGAAATAATAGTTTACTTATATCAAAACACATGACATTTTACTTATTTAAAAGGGATGGAGAGGGCAATCCTTTCAGACTCTTTTCAATGATTACTTTGATCAAAGGGAAAAAAAAGTAACATTGCAGTATTAAACTGGTGACAGCTCTTTCTAATGAATAAATACCTTAACAGCTGTTAGACAGCCAAATTTTCAAAAACTTTGGAAATTAAAGATGTCCTTGTTTCTGTGCATTTGAACCTCTTGCTCAATGCCACTCTCACGAGCTGTGTAGATTCAAATTAACCACAGTACAAATGGCTGACGACCAAAGTGATTACGTAATGAATGTTATTTATACTAGGAACAATGAAACCAATGTTCATATCCTGCAGTAGCTCTTCAGTATGAGATCATTCTGATTGCATCTGTTCAGCTGTTAAAAGAAGGGTAGGAACAAATGCTGGAAATGGACAAAACATCTGGGAAAGTCACAGTGAGTTGTTTACATAAGATAATTTAGTTGATGAATGCCCTGTGCCTGCATATCCAGAGCCTGACAGCCCGCACACAGTTACTTCACGCTTAAATGTAGACAGGCAAGTTAAGGAAAGGAATTCTGACATTATTGTTCCTTTAGAAAATAATAGCTGAAACACAAGGGTCCAATGGCAGTGAAGATATACGTTGTATCAAAAAAATAAAAAGAGAGAAAAAGAAATAGAAAAGTGAGTTAAGGTTTCAGATTCTATTAGTAGTGATTATATATCAAATGAGCTAAAGTGATATATTAAACTAAAGGATAATGTGAATGATAAGCATCTATTACTACATTTCTGGTGGAACTGTGAATGTGTTGTGGTATAAACCCTAGCCCAGGGATTCAATACGCTCCGTGCAGAAATAGTGCTATCCCTGCATGGAGAAGATCATGCCTGTGTAGAACAGCAGCGTGCCTTTCATATTAATGAAGGTGCTCTGCTGTATTCTCCACACGGACACTATCCATGTACAAGTGCAGAGGGCATGTCCGAGCATTGCTCGCACAGTGTACACACCCCCTGCACTCTAGAATTACCATACGGCAATCCCAAAGCAACTAACAGTGTCCAGGGATACTGTTATCATAACATAACAGTGTTCGCAGACAAAATACCTAAAAACCATACAAAACCACAACCTTCCCACAATGGTCCAGCACAGATACTGTCCAGAATGGTATGCCAGTGTTCATGCTGGCATACAAAATAAGTAAACATGTTCCTGAGAGGAACATTTAAATGAATTCCCCCATGTATGATGTAGTTGTCCAGATGTCCTGCCCTAAGATGCAGAAAGCACTGTGCATACCCCTACAGTATAAAACAAATAAAACATTTATTTTATTTTTTTCATCCCCAGTAAAGTTAAGTGTGTGTGTGTGTCTCACAGCTGTGTATAGCATAGCAAAAACATCTGAAGGAGCTAAATAGAAACATACAACCAAAACAGTTAAAGTGAAATAGGGCATTGGTTAGAGTGTTCGCTTAGCATGCAGGCATTCGTGGTTTCAGCCCCCATGCAGTCCATTCATTTTTTATATGTGAAAATAGCACTAAAAGTATCTTTTTATAAATAGGTAGTGAATAATATATATTTGTTAACCAGAGTAGTGTAGCTGTTCCTAATGTGAGGTGTCACTGTAGTACAGATGTGAAACCCCCATATAAACACAAGTGTCCCATACAGTATAGCCACAAAAGAATATAATGTAATGATAGCACATAGGGTGATGTTATGGAAGGAAAACATACATATCCATAAGATGTCATTAATGAGGAATCAACCCCACAATCCTGATATTCCATGAAATGAAATCTGAACAACGCTAAATTGTGCTCAGCTATGCTTAGCCAGAGTAAGCATTGCTTAAATTTGTATGCTTAGCAATAATTAGCAGAGCTAAGTGGGGTTGCACAGTGCTTGCCATGTCTAAGAAATGCTTATCTTAGCTAAGTGGATTTGCCTGATGCTTAGCTTAGCTCAGCATATTCAAAACTGTCCAATCATTGCAAAGTGAGGGAAAACAGCCCTATTTAAACCTCACAGGCAGGAATAAAGCCCATAACCAATTGTAGCTCATTACTGCAGGCACTATGGCTGGTGTTGGTGAAGGTGTGCAGGGTCATGGTAGGACTCCTAGTAAAAGACCATGAAGGGAACCAAAACCAAAGCAAATGAAGCGAGTGCTGTATAATAAAACCAAAACAGTAAAATTCAGCACAAGTAGCTCAACAAAATGCAGCACACAGGTTTATTCAGAGTCAGCAGAACATTAGGATGAAAACATAAATGCTTATATCCACAAGTATGTTTTCGTCTACACAGATTTCTTCAGATGCATAAGTGAATGTGACTCACAAAAAGCAGTTTAAATACTTTTGCTTAAGTAGTGCCCATCCAGACACATTACAACTAATTAAAATTTGAACTGATAAAATCTGAACAAGTCACATAAAAATGACAATGTAAATATATAAAAGCATGATAAAATATTTAAAACTTGAAACATAGCATTCTTCTAAAAATATGTCATATTAAAATCAGTCACAAAGTATACATCAAATACTAAAACTCCCTCTAGTGGCCATTCTGAGAAAACATTTACTTTCATACATAAAACATGAATCTAGCTGTGTAATAGAAGCTGGTTGCATGATAACAGCTTTTTATGTGCTATATTGTAAAATGCTATTTGAACAAAAACTGTACAAGAGTGTATTATAACCTGGCAGCACATAGTTTTAGAACTGGAGCTAGAGAAATATAATTGCGGCCAGGATATTTATTTGCATCTAATAAAATCTGCCAGAACACTTCTCTATCCTCAATTGTGGTTTCCCAGGGTCCTCCTCTCAACCCCTTAGCTATTTCTTCCACAACAAAGAATGGAAATGAAGCTCCTGTACAAACAAGAGTGTGTTTGTATAGAACACTTTTGGAATTCTCAGTATGAATATCAAAAAGCAGTACTTTGACTGCATAGGGCAATATACACCAAGCCAAAAGAATCACAGGAACTACATATATTGCTGCAAAAATAATCTCTAGCCAGTAAAAAACATGTTTCCCTGTGATAATATATCTATACTGCGGAGAAGCCCCACACTTAAAGTACCAGTGGTTCTGTGATTTAATTTCATAGTCCCAGTGTGCTCAAGGTAATTTTTAACATTAGGACTCTTACCATATATGATCTTGAGAGGGTTATCAAAAATAGGACTCCGATCTGATAACTGAGAACTTGTGCCATTCTCTTTCCAAGCTGTCTGTAACTGTTTTAGAGTACCCATTAAATTCAGTAAGGAAAGCTCTAAGTAAAGATGGATCTGTGTTACCATGTTGCATACCCCTTGAATATCTGTATTATTATTCACAGTGGTACCATCTTCACCTAAAATGGGTTTACAGATAGGTATTCCATGGTCTCCCTTAATGAAGTTCATGTAGCTTATCGTAATATTGACATAATATTAAATGATTTGTTACTGGAAGACTTTATTGACCAACAAGATTTTAACTTTCTACACAATGATAAACCTAGAGTGGCATCAATTTTTGGCATCCCAAAAATTCATAAAAATGACACGGACTCCCCTTTATGTCCCATAGTTGCAGCAAAAGGTGCAGTTACAACACCTCTTGCCAAATGTTTGGATCTAAAATTAAAATGTATACAAATAGGTGACTTTAATGTCCTTAAAGACTCTTGGGATTTCCTGCGCAATGTGAAACAGTCACAATTTAATGGTTCATTGAAGTTTGTGACAACAGATGTCATTGATTTATTTACTTGCATTGCACATATGGTGGGATTGCAATAGTTTGAGGAAGCTTTAAGACTGTTTGGTCATTTTACAGATAAAGAGGTCCATACCGGTTTGACATTAATGGAATTAATCTTGAAAAATAACTACATTTTCTTTGAAGGTGAATTTTTTCATCAAATTTCTGGTGTAGTTATGGGGGCACATTGTGGCCCTTTATATGCCAATTTGATTTTGATGTAATGAAAGCATTTATATGTTCTTAATTCACCATACAAGAAGTGTTGGACCCTATACAAATGTTTTCTGAATGATATAATTTTTTGGATAGATTCTGAAGATAAATTCATGGAATTTTTCAAGTACATCTCTGGTACTACTTCCTTATTACAATTTACACACGACTGATAGTAATAAAGTTGATTACTTAGATGTTACAATTGAGAGATTTGAAGGTGATTTCAAGTTTAGAATTTAAAGAAAACCCACCTATTCAAATTTGTTTCTCCACTTTACGAGCTCACACCCTTACCATCAAAAGATTGATGTGGTAAAAGGACAGTTTGGCCATCTCTGTAAAATGTGTTCACATGCGACAGATTTTTTGGATGAGTGTAGAATTTTAACTAATATGTTTGTTGATCATAGATATCCCATCGAAATGGTCAATAAAATATTTGGAGAGCTGATGGCTAATAGGGTAGATTTAAGCATATTTTAGGTGAAGATGGTACCATTGTGAGTAGTAATACAGATATTCAAGGAGGTATGCAACATGGTAACACAGATCCATCTTTGTTTAGAGCTTTCATTACTGAATTTTATGGGGACTCTGAAATAGTTACAGACATCTTGGAAAGAGAATGGTACAAGTTCTCACAGTTATCAGATTTGAGTCCCATTTTTGATACCCCTCTAAAGATCATATATAGTAAGGGTCCTAATGTTAAAAATTACCTTCAGCACACTGGGAATATGAAAGTAAACCACAGAACCACTGGTACTTTAAGTGTGGAACTTCTGCACAATGTAAATCTATTATCAACAGGGAAACAATGTTTTTACCAGCTAGAGATTATTAACTTTGCAGCAATGTATGTAGTTCCTGTGATTCTTTTGACTTGGTGTATATTGCCCTATGCAGTCCATGTACTGTTTTTTAGATAGGGAAAACCGAGAGAAAGTTAGAGAGAATGTACGAGCATTTGAATGATATTCGTACTAAGAATTCCAGAAGTGTTCTATGCAAATACATCCGTGTATGTACAGGAGCTTCATTTTCATTCTTTGTTGTGGAAGAAATAGCTAAGGGGTTGAGAGGAGGACCATAGGAAACCACAACTGAGTATAGAGAAGTGTTCTGCCAGATTTTATTAGAGACTAATAAATATCCTGGCCTCAATAATGTTATTTCTCTAGCTCCAGTTCTAAACCTACGTGCTGCCAGGTTATAATACATTCTTGTACAGTTTTTGTTCAAACAGCATTTTACAATATAGCACATAAAAAGCTTTTATCATGCAACCAGATTCTATTACACAACTAGCTTCATGTTTTATGTATGAAAGTAAATGTTTTCTTAGAATGGCCACTAGAGCGAGTTTTAGTATTTGATGTATACTTTGTGATTGATTTTAATATGATATTTTTTTAACATATTTTTTTGAAAGATGCTATGTTTCAAGTTTTAAATGTTATATTATTTCTTTTATATATTTACATTGTCATTTTATGTGATTTGTTCAGTATTAATCAGTTTACGTTTTAATTAGTTGTAATATGATTGGGACGGCACTACTTAAGCAAAAGTATTTAAACTGCTTTTTGTGAGTCACATTCACTTATGCATCTGAAGAAGTCTGTGTAGACGAAAACATACTTGTGGATATAACCGTTTACGTTTTCATCCTAATGGTGTGCTGAATCTGAACAGACCATGAAGGGAGACTGCAGCAGGACCAGTACCAGGGCTCCCAATACAAAAGAGGAGGCCTGGGACTGTCTCGCACTTGATCTCACCAGTGTCACCGGCATCTCTTGGACTGGTGAGCAGGTCCAGCACCACTTTGCTGATTTGAAACACAGGAAGAGGGAGCTCTTGGACCAGTGTGTCCAAGCTGCACAGGCGAGGAATGTCCCATCTGTAAGTTTCAGTATCAATAAGTGTTTTCCAAAGTCCAGCCTGTGTATGTGATAGATAGCTATGCATAAATGTTTCTCTATCTCCTGTACAGCTGCAGATGAGAGGGCCATGAACATGAATGTCCATACCAGCAGGCTGCTAAGGCTGTGTCGCAAGGCTGGCAAGTACAAATCTAGCTTGTAGTATTCAGGGCAAATAAATAGAAAGGAGTAGAATGTCACCTGCCAGTATTTAAAAATGGGTATGGTTTGTACTGAATGAGACATTAACAGAGCAACAGTGATGTACAGGGTATATATCAATAAAAAAGTGTCAGTACCTGTCAGTAAAAGTCAAAACCCCGGAATGGTTGTGTTTCCTTTGGTATGTGGTGGTATGAATCGAAATGTGAACAGTTTCTGCACAGCAACTATAGCTCTGAAAGCATTAAATAATCAAGGGTCATCTGACAAAGATTGTGGAGTTGTAAAATAGGAGATTAAGTATATGAAATTTTCCCTGCACCAAAATTTGATACCTGAATAGGACTGCTGTGTTAACCAGCGTTTTCCAGACTGTGCTACGTCAAAGTATGAATATACAGTATAAGAACTATCTGCCATGCATGACCGTCAGAATTACAAGGTCAGATTATACAACCAAGAGACTATTAAGCAGAAAACAGTCAAACAAGAGACAGCAGTTTCTCAATAGCTCATTCAGATGAAACACAAACTTTGTTCAATTTTTTGCACAAACAGGCACGGTTAGAATCCTAGGAGTGGTAGTAAGCTGTAAGCATAATGTCACCCAGGAATATGTGAATATATGTAGAAACAGTAAGGTAGTGTTAACAGAAATTTCCTCCACGTGTCTGCCAGGTAAGAAAAGGTATATCATATCTGTAAGAAGGCTGTACCTATACAGTGTGTACAAACATACCACTGCATAACCCAAGCCCATAGGTTGATGTAAAGTGAGGTAATACCTGGAGAGTAATGATTAGAGCAATGATCATTTAAGTTGTGAGCAATTGAAGCCTATCCAGTTGTTAATTGATCTCTCTCTCTCCCCCACTCTGTCTGCACCAATAATCTAAACACATAAATCAATGGGTATGTTTTCCACCAAACTTACTGTTGGGACACATGCCCTATTGTTCTACAAATATTTAAACATTTGACTATTAATGTTCCCTGTTCAAATACTATCATTAGTGGCCTGTTGCTATCGATGTAACATGCATGCTGTTATAATGCCCACTGTGGTTCCATAGATGCACGTGTTCTGTTTGTTATGCAACTGTTCCAAATCTGTTGTTTTGTGTTAATGGGAATACCTTTGCATGCTATTATAACTAATCCTGGAATGTGTTTATCATGACCAACATATGTTATAAATCTGCAACACCACAGCATGTCTGGGAAAGCCGATCCCAGCGATCCTCCTGTCCCACCTCAAATGACCATGGCACTGGGCCCCAGCACATCTGTGACCTAACTGGGACCTCCTCGTACATGGGTCCTGCACCACCTATGGGTGGAACCACCTCAGGAGATGGGGCCTGTGGACAGGGTACTGTCACCCATCATCAGGTCCGGGGATTGGTGCGTAGCGAGCTTCAAAAGGAGTTTGCAGATCTGTTATGCCAGCTTGAAGACCACATGGCACATCTTGAAGGTCAGCCTGCCCCTCCTGCTCAGCCCCCAGCACAGCCACCTATGGGGCCATGAAGGTGCAGTGGTGACTGCCCATGGGTGGGGACTTCATTCTCACTGTAACCATTTGGGGACTCATGGGCATCCAATTCCCCACCATCCTCCCTGTCCAAGGTGTTTACCCCCCCACGTGTCATACCACCCCTGTCTGCTGTCTTATCTGTCTTCCTACCCAACCTACCTCCCCATATATACCTACTATCCTTTCCCAACATCCCACTCTCACCTTATTAAAAAAAAAAAAAAAAAAGGCAATCTGTTCCCACAAAAAATGTTGCCCTATACATAGCTGTCCATTTTGAACATGTGTCTACTGGACACATGTAATCTGATCTAATTGGCTTAACACATTACTGTTGTCCTCACCCCTCTCTCAGGGGTTGGAGTGTCCAAATTCACCTCCAAATTCTGTACAAATGCACAGCTGTTGCTATATCAGAAATGGACAGCTATGGACCTTCCCTACACATCCCTAGCTATCTGTCACATTTTTCCTCTGCATGCCCCCTCTTTTACCACTTTCCTATCACCTCTATTATCTTTTCTTTTAAAGAAATTAGCATGGAGTTAAGGTAAGCTGCAGTAAGCGAGTTTGTGCGATGCTAAGCCATGCCTACACAGATTAAGCAGTTTCCCATTTAACCATGTGTTGGAATCGCTTACCACCACAAAAACCAATGTAAACCTGCATACAGCTGCTTAAAAGTGCCTGTATCCAACAGCCCTTGTTCTGGCCAGCAACAAAATAATCAGCCCTTGCAGGTCTTGAAACCAGGACCCTGTACACCACAGCAACAGCAATTTACCAATAAGCTATATGAGCTACAGAAATGACTGATGCATTTTCAAACATATTATTCAGTAAAGTCATTCAAGAGTAGGGAAAAGATTCTGCAGAATCAGTCAAGTTTTGTGTATGTATATATATATATATATATATATATATATATATATATATATATATATATATATAGATATAGATATATATAAATGTATATATGTATGGAGATGCATATATATGGAAAATAAATATGTATTATATTTAGAGATATACATATAAAATGTATACATATAGCTCTATATATATATATATATATATATATATATATATATATATATATATATATACATATACAGAAAACAAAATAAATACATACACTTACACATCTATGTATATACATTTACATATATATATATATATATATATATATATATATATATATATATATATATATATATATATATATGTGTGTGTGTGTGTGTGTGTGTGTGTGTGATACACGTACACATCTATGTATATACATATAAATATATATAGATATGTGTGTGCATGTATATATACATATATTAATATATATCTATATATATATATATATATATATATATATATATATATATATATATTTCTTATTGCAACAAATCTGTCCAAAGGCTGTCAAAATGGGGGGGGGGTCAATGGGCTCAAACTAAGGACCTATTTTAAATATTGCCCTTATAACTATAGAAAGTTGCCAGAGTAACACAGTTTGTTTCAGCATACATATTCTGATAGCTGTGAGGTCTGAAAATGAAATGCATGTCATCATTTACTGACAAAAATCGCCATATCATCACGGTGATTTACCAGAGAAATTAGACTAATCTGTAAAACAGGCCCTAAATATGAGCAATAAACCTGGACATCTTATAACAATCCAGCCAGTTGAGAGGTATGCTCAGAACCCCTTACTGCAATGAATCTGGACCAAGGCTGACAAAGTGGTGGGTGGAAGCCATGAAAATGGGGACATATCTGAAATACTGGCATAGATAAGCTAACACAGTTGCTGCAGTAACACCCTCCTGTCTGCTCCAACATATACTCACCTGAAATAGCACAAGTAACTGAAATCTGCTATGGGGAATTACACATGTATTTGCAAATATATCAGGCACTACAGGAATGAAAACAAACACCAGTGTGAAAGTGCATACTCACAACCAATTTCACCACAGTCTCAGTCACATATGGGTAAGTCAAGTGAACAGTAGAGTATTCGGACTATGTGAACAAATACATCATTGTTTGCCACTCACACACTATCCCTACATATACTTGCCCAATTCACAGTGTAGTCTGAATCCTGACCAGGGTACAGGACACGTCCCAGTCTGCCCCTACAAACACATACAGCCAATAGACCAGCAGAAACTGGAGCAGCATGCACATTCAGATAAAAAGGGAGCCAAAACACTTACATCTACCCCCCACCATACACAGCTCAAACATGTACACATGACATGTCTACACAATCCTAACAGTCTGTTAATGTCTACACAATCCTGACAGTCTTAATAATGGCCAGACATACATAGACCTCTCAAATGTACAGTTCACCTCAGAATGTACAGGCTTAGGACTCATATCTATGGCCTCTTCCCTGTAAAATGTCTTTAGGTTTACTACATCACTGGGATGGTAGCAGGAATGAAAGCAAGAAATAATTATACTAAATACTTCTGAGCCTCATAGTGCATGACATCTGGACAAAGCCTGACATCATCTGGGGACAGTGACACAAACACATATGTAGATAGTTCATATTGCTGTCATAAATTGAGGCAGTCTCTGATGTAACAGGGTTTGTTGCAACATATCCTTTATGAGGAATATGAAGTCAGTAATACCAATGGATGTTAGTATTTACTGACTGCATTCCCTGATTTTCCAAGGACAACAACTGTCTGGGGAACAGACAAAACATAACAGGCAAACATGGCAGTCTATGAACAGCATGCCAGTGGAGAAGTATGTCAGAAACATATCACTGTCAGACATGAAGTCCCTCAGTAAATGCATGTCCACATAAACTCTGTCAATCTATTAACCAACCATGTGTATAACAGCACTGATGCCATAGAATCTGTTCACAATTCTGGGGATATGTTCCCCATGTTGTTGAGCTGTCTGCAAATGTCCTGTCCTGTGGTGTATTCTTACCTACTGTCTGTGAATCTGTAGCCCACCACCTATGTAATGTCCCTTACACAGGCCTGTAATACCCTCTCAAAGGCAATACATGGAGGTCCCCATAGTCCTTATACCCTATCTGGCTGCATCCTACATGAACACAGGCATGGCTTTTCAAACCCATTCTGCAGTGTACTCTACCACAGCCTGAGCACCTGTGTCGTCCCATCTGCACAAAGGACAGACAGAGAAAGTAGATAGCAAACAGGTTATCCATTAGGATGAATGTTCTTAAGGATAGAGGTCTGAAACTGAAATGTATGCCATTACTACATGACAGCAGTCCTCAATGACATGGCCAAAAAACACAGTACTCTACAGTTAATATAATAATATCATATTAATATCCAACAGGAGATACATAAAAACATACAGCTCAAACCCCAAGAACAAGACAGTGTAGTACTCAGAGTCCCAGCTTTGCATGCAGGGGTGCATGGTTCGAGTATCGGATTTTACACGGAAAATCAGTGTTAACAGTACTAATTCAATAATACAATATGTGTTAAATTAGTTTTGTCAACTAGTGTACTGTAGCTGGTGTAACATGCAAGTGTAAGTGCATATAACATGCCATACTACCCATGTATACACAAGTGTCCCATGCAGTATAGTCACACCCCTTGCTACTGTAATGACAGCACATAGAAGCATGTTCTGTGGCGTGGCCAAGGATGAACACAGGGTAGCAGCAGATTACTTCAGCTCCACCAACATAACTACTTTAACAGGAAATTATTACTTCAAATCTCAACTAATGGAATAATTTTCTTTCTAAAAACGTTTGGACTATCATTACTTATAATAATATCCAAAAAAGAAAGAAAATTTAACTGACTTTCCTGTCAGAAATCTTTTTGGAAATTTGTCTTTCATTACTTCTGTTCAGAATGAGTTCCAGCAAGGCTAACCATCAGGATTCCAGCATTAAGAAAGAGCTTCAGACATTATTATTAACTATACAGCAACTAACAACTAAAATGGACAGACTGGATATTAAAATTGACAATTTTATAGAGAAAACCACAAAACAAATGGATGTGCTACACCAAGACCTACAACATCAGAAAGCCCAGATAACAGGTATAGAAGAGGCACTTAATGATATGGACAACATAATTAAGGAAGAAGAAATGAACATTGAATTTTTATTGAAACAAAACACTCACCTTCAATCCAAACTAGATGACTTGGAAAACAGATCCAGATGTAACAATATAAGGATTTTTGGACTGCCAGAAAATACAGAAGGTAATAATATTACATCTTTTTTAAACACTTGGCTTCCCAAGACTTTAGATCTGTCAGAGGCATTTTCTTTTGGCATTGAAAGAGCCCACAGGTCTTTATCCATTTCTAATACAAATAAAAATTATCCTAGATCAGTTATTGTAAGATTTTTATCATCTTATGACAAGGAGATGGTATTAAAATCTGCATGGGCTAAATCACCTATAAAAATTAATGAAGCAACTGTGCGCTTTGACAATGACTATTCCTCTTTGGTAATATCAAAAAGAAAGGTCTTTTTACCATTAATAAGAGAGCTTAAGAAAGCACAGTTCAAAACTCATCTTTTATTTCCTTCCAAGCTGAAAATCTTTTTACCTGATGGCCCTAAAATTTTTGAAGACCTGGACTCTGCATTGGTATATATTAAAAAAAAATAAAATACTAGACAAAATAGAGGATATGGAATGGGCAAGTCCTTCGTTAAAAAGAATGGCAACAGGAACTTCTTGGAAGACTTCAGAGAAACAAAAAAGACTAAAAAACAAATGACATGTTTTATATTTCTTTGAACTCTTTAATTACAGTTTCTGCATTTACAAGAAAACCATAAATATCTTAATGATTTGTACAAAGTTATACTAATATGCAAGAACTGAAGTTTGTTTTATGGATAATCAAACTTTCATGAGGAACAAATAACCTGATATAAATCAACTTGTTTCTCTTCTGTAACTAAGAGACCTAAGGTTAGTAATATGTTATATTTTTCTTTCTTTCTTTATTTTAAATAATAGTACTCTATTTAAACTAAACACATATGGGAGGGGGAGGGAGGGCAGGGAGGGGGGGAAAGATGAAAAGAAGGAAAAAAGGGGAAAATAAAATATTATCTCTTTAAAATTATTTATGCTGTTTAAATAAAACTGCTTCATATTATACTATGATTAAATTGCTTAAACACATAATATCAAATAATAAGTTATGATATAACTGTAGTTGACTAGAACTAATGCAGTTGTAAGTAATGTATCTCAGGTTTTACTTTACTAAAAGAAACAGCAAGTAAATATATATAGGTAGTTTTTTTTTTTCTCTTTCAATAAGTAACAAGGTTCTGATAATACTGAGGTGTGTTTGTAACATATTTTGAATGAGAAAATTAAATGGGACATATAAATATAAGAAAAGTTTATGTTAAATAATTTAAGGCTTGGTTTCACTGCCATAGAAACTGCAATGACTTGTGGAGTGCTTCAAGAAGGTTTTACACTACATAAACCCTTTTACATTCAAAATCAATGTTTGTCACTTACTTTTACTAAAATTCCCGCAAGAATGTTATGAGACAATTTTAGTTATAGGTATCCTCGTGAATAGTGTCCTTGCGCCAATTTAAAAGCTTCAACATTCAGCAAATGCACAGAGAAGCTGAAAGCAGCCATTTTGAACTTTGACCCCTGATTTCAGACAGACACGTCGCAAATTCAAGAAGTAAACCAGTTTCAGGAAGTAGAACTGCTGTAAATGTGATATTGTGATGAAAAACAAACTTTATGACAACAAAATGTGAGTTTTTCTTTATAATAATTTACTTATTTAAGATGTAACTTATAAAATGTAAAAGTTATAATGATTTTTAATGTCTTAATATGCAATAGTAAACAAATGAAATAACAGACTGCATAGAAGCTAAACTCATGCATATATGACTCTGAAAGCTTATATAGTTGCTGCACTTCAATGCATATAGGTGCTTATAATTTAATGATATATAACATTATAATACATTTATTTTAACAAAGATAAATAAGTATGTGCATTATTATGATTTTATTTCAGAAGAAAGTGTCATGTGATACATTCTAAAGCTGCAGTGCAGTTATATGAGATATAGCAGGCTTTCATCACAATGATTCATGCATAACTAGAGATCAACATTGCTTTGTAGTCTGTTCTTTTTATCTCATATATTGAGAATAATCTTTTTTATTTAAACGGTAAGAACAAGTAAGTGAAGGAAGCTTGTAGTACATGTAGTTTAAAGTTTTAAAACTACTAATAGTACTGTTATGGCAGAGAATATGAATTCTCTAATGTAAATAATATTTTGAGTCATAATAGCCTTGGATAATAAATGTTATTAAATTTGAATGAACATAAACATATAATAAGAACCTACCACTACAAGTTTATATTAAACAACTAAAAGGGTATCTGTCTTTTTTTTTTTCTCTCTCTCCTCTGCTCTCTCCTTCAGGATTGTTAGAATGCTTTTATGATAGTGTATACATTATATAGAATAGATATACATAACATTGTTAAGATGACTATAAAAGTTTTATATGATAATACAAAGGTATTCTCAAAAATAATGTTGGTAATGCTTCTATTTCTCAAAGATGATTTATAATGAGTCATTTATTGTATAAGTTTTAAAGTAAACAAATATGAGATATACATAATACACGATAGTGATATTGATTATAAGTTCTATTTTAGTTTCTTATATATTATCATAAAGATTAGTTAGTGTAAATCTTATAATAACCTATTTCTTAACTTTCATATCTAACTATTACATTAATTGCATAATTGATCTTTTATTTATTATACTGTAAAATAAGAAGCTGTTATATAAATTACGTCCTGCTATAATAGATAATCAAAATAATGAGCTTAACTTTAGTTAATAAAAGTTAGTATTTAATTAATTTTGGTGGCAGCTGGGGTACTGCTGCTTAGGATAGGGAGATAACTTGAGTGGTATTTGCTACTCGAAGTTGGAGTTTTTAACTCCAGGCTGGATGCAATGTTTAATCCAAACAATATTTTCACCTGTTTTTTATGTGTACATAGTTTTGACATCCACATCACATTTTATAAACTCTCTGTCACTACAAATAAAAGTTAAAATTTCACAAAATTTCATAAGATTTTCACTAATTGCAACTATATTTAATATAATACCTAAAGGAGGAGACATAATAATACTTAATTTAGTAAATGTTATTCTGATCATATGTTTTATATGTTTATAAAAGTTAAATGGTAACTTTAAAAGGAATTTCTCTAAACATTAATGGATTGAATAACCCATGTAAAAGGGGAAGTTTAATAAGATATATTAATCTGCATAGAGTCAATTTAATATTCCTTCAGGAAACACATCTCCTGAAAAAAGATATAGATAAATTAGCCACAAATAAATATACAATCTTGGTTAGCTCAGAACACACACAGAAAAAAAGAGGAGTGGCTATTTTATGGAACAAAAATATGCCCACACCTAAAATTATTAAGTCATATAAAGATGACAAATGAATGTTTTGCCTGGTTACAATACAGATTAATGGGAAAATCTATACTTTGATTAATATAAACTGGATACCAGGAATTGGCACTAATACAGTGAAATACCATCTCAATAAGATTATATCATTTTCTAAAGGAGATATTATTTTAGCAGGAGATTTTAACTGTATCCTACATGAAAAAGATACTACTACTATAGGAAAAAGGAAAATCACATCTAATGCAAAACATTTAAAGGATTTCATTAATTTGTATAATTTGAATGATATTAATAATCAGACAGATTCTAAATCATCACCATATACCTTTTTTTTCTAATAGACATAAAACTTATTCAAGAATAGATAGAGTCTTTATTTCTAACCAATTGATAACTGACCTAACTAATTCAAAGATCATTTCATGCCCTATATCGGATCATAATTCAATTGTCTTTGAATTTAAGGTAAATATTACTCATAATGTTCAGATTAAAAGAATACCTGCATACCTAACTCAACTAAAAGATTATAAAGATTATATACTTACAGAAGTACAACATTTTTTGGACTTAAACACTACACCTGACGTCTCCATTATTTACATTTGGGATGCTCTAAAATCTTATTTATATGGACAAAGTATCAGATGGTATAATAACAAAAGGAAAACTTGGGACAGGGAATTAATAGACATACAAAACAAATTAGACTCATATAAACATAATAATAAGGAAAATATTATGGACAAAAAAGTCATTGAGGAAATAAATGAATTAAATGAGAAATACAAAGAAATTTTAAATCACAAAGTCAAAATAACATTAGAGAAATATAAATTTTTGTCTTACTCAATAAGTCCCAAATACTTACAAAGACTTAAAAATAAAACAAAAAGGCTTAATAAACAAAATCACATCAAAGAAATTTTTTCTTCAAGGAAAAAGAAGAATGTTTCTAGTTTACCAGAAATATTAGATGAATTTAGAAATCACTTTCATAACATTAACCATAATAACATTAATATGGAATCTAAAGACAGAATAAAGAACTTTATAATTACAAACATGAACAAAAAACTTAATAAACAACAGACTGGATTAATAGATAAAAATATTTCATATACAGAGGTTATCACACAAATAAATAAACTTAAATTAAACAAAGCACTAGGTAATGATGGTATTATTCCTGAGATTTATAAAATCCTTCCTAAGAGTACCTATTCATTAATCATAAGGTTTTTATTTCAGCTCAAAATGAATTGATAATTCCCCCATCTTGGCAATACATATTTCTTTCACCAATCTTGAAACCCAATAAAGATCCAACTAGATGCACATCATACAGACCCATTTCACTACTTAATGTTGACTACAAAATGTTCATGAATATATTTGCTGACAGATTAAAGACAATCATTCCAAGTATAATAGATACAGATCAGGCAGGCTTTATTACAAATAGAAATACTTTTGATAATATAAGGAGAACTTTAACTCTGATTGATTATGCAAACAGAAAAAAGAAAGATTTGACACTCATCAGCCTTGATATAAGTTCAGCATTTGACTCAGTAAGTTGGGACTATCTGTTTGTCTTATTGAAGTGTACAAATTTCTCTAATAAATTTGTGAATTTAATTGAACATTTATATAAAGGAGCGTTGGCATACATTAAAATTGGAACATATGTCTCACAAAAGATACCCATATTAAAAGGCACAACACAAGAGTGTCCACTTTCACCATTATCATTTACTTTAATAATGGAGCCTTGGGCTAATTTGATTAGGAATAGCAATGATATAAGATGGATTTGGTATAGATGAAAATACAATATCTAAAATCCAACTTTTTGCAGATGATGTTTTAATTACATCAACAGGGACAAATTCTTCTATGCAGTCATTATTTGATAAGATGACAGATTTCAAGCATATTTCAGGTTTGATATTTAATGAAGAAAAAACTAAAATAGTATCAATATACACAGGGAAAAATGTTCTCACTAGTGATTTTTTTAAATACATACCCAATTCAGGTCAAATAACTTATTTAGGCATAATATTAACTAAAGATATTAAATCCATTATACATCATAATTATAGTAATTGTCTTCATAATATACAAACTCATTTCAATAGCTGGAACAATATGCTTTTTACCATGGAAGAAAGACTCACAATTATTAAAATGATAATATTCCCGAAGATATTATACATAATACAATCAATAATACTCCCACCTACAAAAATAATTATTAAGAAATTAAATTCACAAATGTTAAATTTCTTATGGGCACCTAACAGACCTAGGATTGCATTAAAGAAACATACTAATAGTTGGTCCCAAGGGCGTATAGCATTTCCAGACTTTGATTTATATGCTATCTCTTCTATTATAAAAGTTAAAACATTGCTAATAGGTCAGTCATATGTTGCAAAATGGAAGGAATATTGGGAATTAATTAGCATGCACTTCACAAAAATATCGTTAACACACAAAAATACTATTATAAACAATCCCATGTTATGGTTACTTAAAGAGTTTTGTACCTCATCTATTACACCACAATATATAACTAGCTATTCATTAAATATTATTATTAGATATCATAATTTTATATATACGCATCCTAAGTATAAGGAATGGAATTTTATCTTATTTCCCATAATGTATACACAAGGTATTCTTTTATCATCTTCCTCTGAAAGAACTCTTCTAGTCACAGAGAATAATTTAAAGTATTGGTATCAGATGCT
>NC_056741.1:1175416586-1175456586 GCF_019279795.1 Protopterus annectens | reverse complement strand
TTTACAGAGTTCCACATGTTGTCCAGCCTTTGCCCTCAGCAGTAATGACAGTGCTAAATAATGATAGACCATACCTATCAACCTCTTACTGCATTACATCTGTACAAAGCATGACATAATTGGGGGACATAGGCCCAAAAACATGGCCATACTTGAAATATTGCTGTTACACACTGAGAAATTTGCTGGTGTTACAGGGTTTGTTGTAACATATCTTTTCTGAGGAATATGAAGGCAGAAACAAATGGATGTTAGCATTTACTGATTGCAATCACCAGAGTATGCTACTGATTTGCCAAGGATAGCACCTGTCAGGGGAACAGACCAGACATAACAGGCAAACCTCTGGCCATTATGTGGATACCCTACAGTTGAGAGCTATGCAGACACAGAACTTTGTCAGACTGAAGCCCATGCAGAAGTAGCATGTTCAGACAAACCATGTGAAACTAGCAGTATTCAAACCATATAACAGCAATACTCGCATTCTGCCCCTAAGTCTTGAGCCTTCTCCACCATTTAGTTGGCTTATCTCCACAAGTCTTGCAAGAGGTATTAGCTCACACACCTCCAGGATGTCTTTCTCACAGGGAAGGTAAATGGCCAACACCCACATGATGTACTCAATTATAGGTGTGTTGCCCTGCCATTGACTATTGGAATAACTACACAGGTGCCCTGCATGCAATTAGCAACTGGGGAACACCAAGTGGTGCACATGCCATCACATGGCCATGAGCATTACCTACAAAAGTCAAGCTGCCACCTATTCAAACCAACTCTGTCATAGACAGGAGTACAACCTAACAAAACTGACTGACTGCAAGTCACAGAAAGAGTATATCACCAAATCTACTTTCCACAAAAAAAGGTATGTGAAACAAGTAAGCATGTAATTGAATGCAGTGGGTGGTCACTAATAATGGAACATAGGAGTTTGAAAGAATATGCTTCAACAAGACTTGCTGTACTGATGTACCGCTGAACAGCACCAATGGCCAAAAGCTTGTGGTTCTGTCTGCATTGACACAGATCACAGCTCAGGCCTCTGACTCACCCCAAGAAAGGACAGCTGACATTTTACAACTACTGGAGTATCTGGCAAACACCACTGACTGTGCCACTACTAGGCCAGCTACTGGGATGTTGTACATATCCATATGCTACCTGTGAATATAACTATGATACACATGTTTGTCTTGTAAATCTAAGAGATCTATACAGAGCATGTGGATAGAAAGTACTGTTGCAGAAGTATGTGTTGAAATGCATGTGATATAGTGAGATCATGCTATTCAACTGTACAGTGTTATAAGCACATGTGTGCTTGATATCTGTAGTCACTTACACATAGAGCTGTGTTATGTTAGGCAAACCATTGTCAAGTCTGTTAATGACATCGTAACATAATAGCCTAGTTATGAATGCGGGACATCCTCTAGGTTAGCACTGTGATAGCAAAGCCTGCTGTGCAATCAACTTGCTTATCTATGTATGTAAATAAGTTGCACATGTTGTACTTCTGTATAATATCAGTTTCAGTGCATACAACAGACAAATATTTACAGGTACTGGTTGTTGCATTTCCATGACAATGATATGGGTAGTAGAATAGGCATGATTATCAGGTTGTAATCAGAGAACTATGCAACTGTGTTATGACCCTCTGTCCATGCCTACCACAAACAGCTATATAAACACTTACAGACAGTGAATATCAGGAGTGTACACACCTCTGTTGAAATGCCAGATTTGTGTATTATATGAAAGTGAGATCACAGAAAATCATTTTAAAACATTTCCCACCTTGAATGTGACCCATGCCTGTACAATTCTACTGAAAAACAAATCTGTTAGGGAGAAAATAAAAATAAATAGAGAAAATAAAAATAAATACTATAAGCTGGTTGCATACATGTGCACACACAAACCATTACTTTGTTGATGCACCTCTTGCAGTAATCACAGCTTTCTCTTGTTGGGTGCACACATGCCATCAATTAACGAGACTCTGATTAACCCCAAATAATGTTCAACTGTCCTAGTAGGATTTATTTGATATTTACCCAGTTCCCTGCTACAGCAAAAGGCATGTTTTACAGAGAGCTTACAAAGCATTGAAGGGATCTCATTCTGGAAAGGTATAAGTCAGGAGAAGAGCAGAAAGTGTCCACAACATTGGATTTACCATGGAATACAGTGCAGACAGTCATCAGACAGTGGAGAAGATATGGGACAACAGAGACACTGCAAACACCTGGATGTCCATCCAAAATGGATGACATGACAAGACGATAACTGGCCATGGAGGCTGTCAGGGAACCTACAGCAACACTGAACGAGCTGCAGGAATGCCTGCCAAGTACTGGGTGTGTACCACATGTGACAACAATCTTCTGTATTCCCCATATGTCTGCCCTATGGGGTAGAGTTGCTAGATGGAAGCGTTTTCTGACACATAAAAACATCCAGGGCTGGACAAACATTGCCAAACAGTAAATCAAGTCTCCCAAAAGCATGCTGGATAATGTGCCATGGCCTGATGACACCAAGACTGAACCTTTGGCCCACAATTACAAGAAGTATGTTTGGCCTAAAACAACACTTTGCATCACCAAAAGAACCCCCCCCCAGTGAAGCATGGTGGTGGTAGTCTCATGCTGTGGGGTTGCTTTTCATAAGCTGTAACTGGGCCTCAAGTAAAGGTGGAGGGAATTATGAACAGTTCCAAATACCAATCATTTTTGCCCCCAACCCTTCAGTCATCTGCTAGAAAACTGAAGATGAAGAGGGAACTGAAGATGAAGAGGGATTTTACCTGTCAACATGACAATGACCCCAAGCATACATTCAAATCAACAAAGGAATGGCTTCACCAGATGAAAATTAGAAGTTATGTACTCATCATAACGTTCCATCTGAGTAGGTGACTTCATTTGGATGCAACCTGTGGTTTCGGATCCGACCTCGGATCCGAGCCAGCATTTCAAAAGCTTAGGATCCGAGCTCCTACTCCCTTTACCCATAATCCCCTGCCAAGCCCTAACTGACCTCAGATTGAGTTTGCCTATATAATACTAGAATAAAAAGTATCTAAATAGATGAATAAACTCTTATTGTATAAAGGTCAGGGGGATGGAGGGGGGGGTGGTTGCATCCAAATGAAGTCACCTACTCAGATCGAACGTTATGGTGAGTACATAACTTCTAAATCTGAAGTAGGCAGACTTCATTTGTCTGCAACCTGTGGGACAGAGTCCCCAGCTACCTAAATCTTGGGTGGCCGTCATGGAAGGAGGTTCCGGAGCACCGCTGAGCCAAAGGATGCTCTCCCCCTGGAAACAACATCCACCTTATAATGAGAAATGAAGGTATGAGACGAGGCCCAAGTGGCTGCCACGCAGATATCATCCAATGGCACTCGGGACTTAAATGCGGCTGAAGTGGAAACTGCCCTAGTAGAGTGAGCAGTAACCCTCTGAGGAGCAGGCCTACCTGAAGTATCATAAGCCTGCAGAATACAATTAGCAATCCATCTCGACAGTGTGACTTTGGAAACTGCTTTGCCCATAGCAAATTTAGCAAAGGAGACAAACAGTTGATCTGATTGTCTATGACCAGCCATTCTGTGAATGTAAAAGCGCAATTGTCTATGAACATCTAAAGAATGCAGCTTATATTCTCCTTTGTTTTTATAGTTGGGGAAAAACACAGGTAAATTGATTGATTGATTAATATTAGATTCCAAAGAAACTTTTGGAAGAAAAGATGGATTGGTCCTGAGGCACACCCTATCGGGAAAAAAGGAGAGGTAAGACGGTTTGACGCATAGAGCCTGAAGTTCCGACACTCTTCTGGCTGATGTGATGGCTACCAAGAAAGCAGTCTTCCAGGAAAGGTACTTTAGATCTGCAGAAGCTGCAGGCTCAAAGGGGGGAGCAGTAAGGGCCTGTAGAACTAAGGATAGGTCCCAAGGTGGTACAGCTTCTTTGACCGGTGGCCTCAACAGAAAAACTCCTTTAAGAAAGGTCTTGCAAAGTTTTGCAGTCATGAGGGGAGCTGACTCATGACCCACATGATAATGGGAAATCGCTGCCATTTGTACCTTTACCATGGAAGAACTAGCCCCTTGATGAAAGAGGTCTGTTAAGAAGTCCAGTACCGCAGACATAGATGCCAAAAAAGGATCAACATTTTTCTGGACCACCCAAATAGAAAACCTTTTCCATTTGCTCCGATAAACCTTCCTAGTGGAAGGTTTATGTGCCGCCACTAAAATGGCCTTGACAGGTAACGAGATACCGGGAGTCCTAATCAAGGATGGAACTGGAGCAGCCAGGCTGCCAATTTCAGGGTGTGTAGATTCGGGACCGGGAGTCCTAGAGGATGGGAAATGAGATCTGGGATCGGATCCAGAATCCAGGGCGGATTCACTTTGTGAGACCATACATAAGGGAACCAAGGCTGACAAGGCCAGAACGGGGCAATGAGAATCATTCTGCTCCCCAAACTGTTGGCTTTCTGCAAGAGCCTCTGCATCAGAGGTAGTGGAGGATAGGCATAAAGGAGACCGGGAGGCCAAGCATGCACCAGAGCGTCTCTTGGGGATTCCCCAGCTGGGAGAAGTAGAGCAAAGAAACTGTCGCATTTGGCGTTTGAGTGAGAAGCAAAAAGATCGCAACAGGGTTGCCCCCAGACGGCAAAAATCTTCTTCGCTACCAGAGGATTGAGAGACCATTCGTGCGGGGAAAGAATGGTGCGACTGAGCTTGTCCGCAAGGATGTTGGATTTTCCCGGAATGTGCGTTGCTACAAGAAAGCGTTTGGTGGAAATTGCCCATTCCCAGACTCTCATGGCCTCTCGACAAAGGGGATAGGACCTGGTTCCCCCCTGCTTATTGATGTACCAGACTACCGACATGTTGTCTGTCTGGATCGCAATAGTCCCCGTAGGAAGAAGGCTGTGAAGTGCTTGCAACGCTAGGAGCACCGCCCTCATCTCCAGGACATTTATATGCAACGTGGTCTCTGAACTGTTCCACGTGCCTTGGACAATCTTGCCCGCAGAATGCCCCCCCCACCTGAGGCGAGAAGCGTCCGTAGTCACCGTGGCTCGGGGGAATGTTGCACAAAAGGGTCTCCCTGCTAGAGGCTCCGGAGACTGGAGCCACCAAAACAGGGAGTCCCTGCATGCCTTGCTGACCGCTATCGGGCTGTTGAGAGAGGATACAGCGGGGACCACTGGACCTGTAGGGTCCATTGAAGAACCCGCATGTGTAAGCGAGCATGAAGAAGAAGTGGAATAGCTGCTGCCATTGAACCCAGGGCCCTCAGGACCGAAGCCACCATCGGAAATGGTTGCAGGACTGCTGTGATATGACACCTCAGGCTGGACAGCCTGTCTGGGGTGAGGAAGGCCCGCATTGATCTTGTGTCTAACCTTTCTCCTATGAAATCTATAAGTTGTGTGGGGTGCAGTAAAGATTTTTCCCAGTTTATGGTGATGCCCAGCCTTGGGGCTATAAGGAGGAAATAGTCCCTGGCTGAGCACAGTAGATGCCTTGATGATGCCGTCAGGAGCCAGTCGTCTAGGTACGGAAAGACCTGTAATCCCTGGAGTCTCAGGTGGGCCGCTACTACTGCTAGTACCTTGGTGAACACCCTGGGGGCAGAGGTGAGACCGAAGGGAAGGACCCTGAACTGGTAGTGGCTGGCTCCCTGCTGGAAGCGAAGGAACCTCCTGGACCGTCTGTCCATCCAAATGTGGTAGTACGCGTCCTTGAGGTCGATAGAGCACATCCAATCATTCTCCTGCAAAAGGGGGAGTATAGATTGTAGGGTGACCATCCGGAACTTTTGCTTGGTTACAGACAGGTTCAGCAGGGAAAGGTCTAAGATCGGTCTTAAGTCCCCCGTTTTCTTTGGCACCAAGAAGAACCTGGAGTAAAACCCTGATCCGGTCTGATCTCGGGGGATGCGCTGGATGGCTCTTTTTTCTAGCAGCTGCACGATTTCGACAGCTGCTGCCTCCCTTTGGTCGGGTGGTACATCGGGGAGGCTGCGGGATCTGGGGATTTTGCTCAGGGGAATGGCATAACCTCTGGATATCACACGAAGCACCCAACGATCTGATGTGATTGACTCCCAAGAAGTCAGGTGCCTCAAAAAACACCCCTCCAACTGCCTCCAGAGACGGACAGCCGGGCAACCCTTCAGGGCTGTTGCGTGGTTCTGTCAGAGAAAGGTTCTCTGGACCCAAAGTTCCTAGGAGCCCCTCTGCCTCTAGGACGGCGACCTCCCTGTCCTCCTCTGCCACGGAAGGACTGGTTATCCGGAGTAGGTTGGGACTGCTGCGACTTCCGGAACCACATCTTCTTCTGTCCCTTTTGGTTCTTCGAGAAGGACCTCTGGGGAGCTGAGAAGCGGATTCCGACGGCAGATAGCATCTTCCCGTCCTTCTCGCTCTGGAATAACGTTTCGCGAACAGTTTTGTCAAACAAGGCAGAACCATCAACGGGGGCATTCGCAAAGGTCGCTTTGAAGGGCTCTGCGAAATCACAGTGGAAGAGCCAGGCCTGCTGCCTCATGACTAGGCCCGCTCCGCTAGCTCTAGCGGCTCCCTTGGTAGCGTTAGAAAGTAGCCGCATAGAAGTATTGGAAACTGCTCTAAGAGTGGCCATACGGGTGGAGTACACTTGTTTGTCCTCACCCGACATGGACTCTGGGGGGGATGCAGCGTACTCTTTAATCAGGTCCCGCTGCATCCTGATGACATGTGCCATGTAGTTCAGTGCTCTCAAAGAGAAAGTTGCTGAACTAAAAACTCGCTTCCCAATGCGATCCATCGAGCAGGACTCTTTGCCCAGAGGATGCACAGAGGGACTCTCCTGGGCTAACTCCCTCTTCATGGCTGCAGCCATCATCATGGCATCTACCGGGGGGCCCTTGCTCCAGTGAGTGAGGTCCGCCGGGGGGCTCAGGATACGGTCCGGACGCTTGGGTACAGGCTCAATGGTGTCCGGATCCTTCCATGCTCTGGTGGATATAAGGTCCACCAAAGGATCGGCAGGAGGGGACACCCAAGAGGTAGATGGACCCGCCTCGAATGCCTCCAAGAACACAGACTCGTCTGAGGGGGCCTTGGGTGCAGACCACCCCCCCCTGATCCTTAACATCTCCATAATGTCTCCAAAGGAGACGTCTTCCGGGGGTGATCTTGGGGAGCCCTCCCCTTCATCCAAGTCTGTGTCTTCAGTAATGGACTCTGGGGAGTCCACGTGCCTCCTTTTGCACTTACGCTTCCGAGGCACTTCCTCGGGGGGACTGTCCGAGTAGTCCTCTTCAGCAGCTAGATGTTACAAGGGAACTACTTGGGACATTGAGGCGGGCTGTCCCTGGGACCGGCTGATGGGAGCCTGGCCCAGCTGCAAGGGAGTGCGGGGTGGAGCCGTGGCAGGGACCGGGGGTCCGTTAGTCCTCAACAGTGCCCTTTCCACTATGAAGGCCAAGAGGGAGCCAGCTTCTCTAAGCCCCGAGAGCCGACCCCCACTCGGATCCGGCGCACGGACTGGAGTCAGAGACGAAACCATCAGATCCGAGAGACCGGTGCGCTCCGACTTAGACGGAGTCGAAGACACACCAGCTCCCTCAGATCCGAGGCTTGCCCCTCGGCTCCGAGAGGTCAGGTCCGAAGTACCCGAAGCACTCAAGGGATGGGTCGGATCCGAGGTGCGCCGACCTGTCGGATCCAACCCACCCCCGGATCCAACTCTGCCCGGCACCGACAGCTCTGAACCCAGGGTGTGGGTCGGAGAAGGAGCCAAGGGGGCGAAAAAAGGGGTTGAAGCCCCTCCCGGATGGGGGGGTCTAAGAGCACTCCCATTTGCATCTGGGCCTGGATGAAACGCCTCATCATCCGGTCCATGTCTGCTTCGGACATTGAAAAGGTGGATCTAGATGAGGCCACCGAAGCGGACCTAGAGAGCCGCCTCGGGGACCTCACTGAAGGGCTAGCCTCCTCCTCCTCGGGCCCAGAAGAGAACCGAGGGGAGTGGAGCCGAGGAGGAGAAGGAGATCTAGAAGACACGGGGAGGCCTGTTTAGACGGAGGAGCCGAGCTTGAGGTCTTGGCTCTCCGTTTGTGGTGCCTCTCCTTGTGTCTCTCCTTCTTCTCTTTCTCCCTTGTAGTCTCCCTCTCCTCCGGTTTTTTGGTGGGAGGTTGAGCCCCTGCCGGGGGAGGGGAGACCGCAGCACCCATGAAAGGCTGCTGGCTAGTAGGGGCAGAGGCCGGAGCCGCATCTGGAGGGAGAAGTCCCGCCAGAACAAGCTTCGACCTCCGCTCCCTTAAAGCTCGGGGGTTGAACCCTGCACATATGGCACAACCAGATGACAGGTGTTCAACCCCCAAGCATTTAACGCACCGAGTGTGGCCATCTGCTGGGGACAGCTTGTGGCCACACTCGGTACATTTAGAAAACACTGCCTTATGGGCTTCTGACATCCTAAGCCCTAACAGGCCTAACACACACAGTAAGAACAAACACACAAACTACGCAAAACCCGTGAAAAAAATTAACTAGATAAAGAGAGGAAAGCCTAACACATACACTCTAATTAACTAAATATTAAAAGTTTAAAGTTTTTCAGTCAAAAACTCTTATCTTAACCAGGAGCTCGAGGAGTCCATTGCAACTTGAAACGCGGCAAACGAAATCTGAGGTCAGTTAGGGCTTGGCAGAGGATTATGGGTAGAGGGAGGAGCTAGGAGCTCGGATCCTAAGCTTTTGAAATGCCGGCTCGGATCCGAGGTCGGATCCGAAACCACAGGTTGCAGACAAATGAAGTCTGCCTACTTCAGATTTATAGTTTGGGAATGTGCCAGCTAGTGGCCAGTCTTACATCCAATAGAAAATATGTGGGTTGCCCTGAACAGGGCTATTCACAAGAGATGCCCTTACAAATTGACATATTTGTAGCGCTGTTGCAAGGAAGACAGGGCAACTATTACCAAGTAAAAATGTGCAATGATGATAGACTCCAACCTAAGACAACTGAATGCTGTCATTATCTCAACAGGTGCTTCCACAAAGTATCTGTTTAAGGGTGTGCACACTCATGTAACTATCTTATTGTACTGATTTTAAGCTGCACATGTTTTCCCATAACATTATGTTTTCAATGGAATTGTACAGGGTATAGGTCACATTAAAGGTGGCAATTGTTTTGAAATTAGTCACTTTGGCGTCATGTTATGATAGCACAGAGACCAGGCATTGTAACAGGGGTGTGTACACTTATATATCCACTGTAACTGTATGGACTCAGCAATACCTGACCTGTAAAACCCGGCTCCACCAAGGTAGAGCAATCCCCTTTGGTGGACAGCAGCAATATACAAACCACATAATAGGTTGCTACAGTGGCTGTAAGGGCCACATAGGTGCCGACAACAACTTGGAAGTATTTCCACCTCTATCTGAACAAGCATGTAAGGTCCCAGGTGATTCCCTGTAAGGCTAACTATGACTACAAATCAGATATATTCACACTGCCATGGCCAGTCACAAGGGTTTCTCAACGTATGTTGTCAGTCTCAGCGGCAACAACACAGTTCACCCTGTACTGGTGGTAAATCACACTTCATACACACATGCCATGGCTATAGGCAATCTGTATCAGACAGGTTAGGTGTGAACATCACCCCCTGTCCCCCCATCCATATAGGGAGATATGCAGATCAATTGCACCCCTTCCCTTATCAATGGTGAGCAGGTAAATATTGCCTACTGAAAGGCAACAACAGCAAGTCTCCATGTGGCCTGATAACATCCTTGTCTGCATCCTACATGAACTCCGGCATGTGCTCACAGTTCCATCACACACTGTAGTCAAACACAGCCTTGGCAACATCCACACCCTATCCACATGGAAGATGACCACTGTCATCCCTCTACACAGAAATGAATGGGGGATAGGGGTTTATGCAATTATTTGTCCATTACTGGGGGGAATAGGACACATTAGGGCCAGGAGTGCAATGCCCAGCTAATATTGTGCTAATAGATTACAGGGGTATGGTGTAGTTGTGAGTGTTGGCAGCAGATATCCACTTTTATTGTGCAATTTCTGCCCATACTGTTGACAACTGTATGAGGTGATATGATGTGTTTCACTGTTTATGTCTTCCAGGTGGGATGCAGCACCCAAGAACCCCACCCTACTCAGAGGCTGAGACAGCTGAAATCATGAAAAGCATTGTCCAGAAGTATGCTGTAACATTTGGCCGTGGGCAGGAACATCTGCGGGAATGGACAGCCTTGTGGAATGACCTAGTCCACAGGGTAAACGATGTTGGCCTGCACACAAGTACCTATGAGCAGGTCCAGCATCATGCAACCGACCTCATACGTAATGCCCGGTGAAGGGCTGCTGCCATAGCCAGAGAAAGCTCAGCCACAGGTGGGGCTCATCCATGCAGGCCCCACTGACACTCACCAAGGAGCTCCTCGCCAACCTTGGGGCACTCACTACAAGCAGACAATAGCATGCCAAATCCAGCATTGTGGATATGGGTACCCCCCACACAATGGATGAGGAGTGTGCTGGTAAGGCTGTAGTGCACATTACTAGAGTATGGTAGCATACATAGTTGTATCTGTAGAGTATCTACATGCATATGTTAGATAAGATATTAACTGTAGACGGGGTTTAGTAATGCACATAAGTGCACATCTATGGTGATGGGTGGCATATTTCATAGTACTGGGGGTTGTATCTGTAGAGTATCTACATGTGTATGTCATAAAAGATAGTAGTTGTGGACAGGGTTTGGTGATGCACACAAGTGCACATCTATGGTGCTGGGCAACATATTTTGTAGTATTGGGGGTTGTACTGCTAATGTGCAGAAATTCTGCTTTCCCCCTGTGCCAAGACCACATGCAAGTCTGCTGACAGTGCCTCTCTCCCACACCTATTTAGCTCCCTCTGGTCTACAAATGAGACAGCAGCCTGTAGCTGGCGAGTATATAATTGTTTTGCTGTGCTTTGCCAATACACACCTAACCATATGGCTTGATGTCCATGTTCATTTGTGGTGGTGTTAACTGTAGTGCATCACAGTGGTCACCATTGGGGCCTATCTGAAGGGCAATGTAACATTCCTGCAGTATACCTCACAACCTGCCTGGACAGAGACCAACAAACTGGGGGGACAAATGGGCTACGGTAGGGACATGTATGAAACATTAATCCTATACAGTTGATACCACAGTGTACACACCCCTGTCTAGATGCCAAGTGTTTCTGATATATACGAGAGACAACAATATTACATTCCACACCTTTTCCAACCTGTAATGTGACCATGACATGAACAATTAACTTGTAAAACTGAATAATATGTTAGGCCACCAAATATGGGGTATATAACCCTTACAATATGCTGGATGCATATGTGTACACACCCTCCAAATAACTGGGTCTATGTTAAATATTCAAACGCTTCAATGTTCGAATCACTAAAGATCAACCTTTAGTGATCAAACATTTAAATGTTCAAATATTTTCAAAAATAAAAAAAAATAAACTGAACAAAAAAAAAAACTAAAGGGTGTAAGGAGGGGGAAAAGCACCCCTGCACCCCCCATATGTGGGGGCTGCGCCACCCACACACACCCCCGCCACTGAAATATACCAACTCCAAGATCGCACTACAGTGTAGGAAATGGGAAATTTTCCATTTCCGCACTGTAGCACACTGAAGTGCGATCTCAGAGTTAGTATATTTAAGTAACAGGAGGTGTGAGGGGTGCAGAGGGGCTTACACTCTTTACATTTTCATTTTTTTTTTAAATATTTACTTCTTATATGTTCAAACATCTAATTGTTTGATCACTAAGGTTTGATCTTTAGTGGTTCGAACAATTAAGCATTCGAACATATAACATAGACCCCAAATAACATATTGTAGGAGCAGCTTTTGATGTACTGACAGCATTCACTCTGCTTGGGTACACACCTGCCACCAAGTAAAGGGACTCAATGTAACAACAATTAACGGTCCACTTTCGAAACGGTGTATTCATAACATTTGCTCAGTTGCCTGTACCAGAAGCAACTATGGCTTGCAAACATCTTACAAAGCATCATAGGGATCTCATATTTGAAAGGTATCAGTCAGTAGTAGGGCACAACAAAATTACCAGAGCATTGCATTTACCATGCAACACAGTGGAGACAGTCATCAAAAAGGTAGATTAAATATGGCACAACAGTGTTGTTGAAAAGAACCAGATGTCCTTCCAAAACAGATGAAAAGACATGTTGAGAAGGTACAGTTGTGTACACAACATAAATGTAGATGTTCAAGTGTATTCACTGTTGGAGTCATCATGTTTGGGTTATCTCTGCCAGGGTAGCCCTTGGCCGGCCCGAAAACCAGAGACTTAGTATTTCTAAGTTGGTTGCTGTTGCTTGAGGACTGATGTCAAGTCATCAGTGGAATAAAGTAAGGCAGCTGATGCCATTACATCGGTTTTTCTTGCCCTAACCTGTCAGGAGTCCCCAAAGTAGGAAGCCAGGTTCTGCTGGAAGAACCCCACCAGTGGAAAATAAACACCAATATGTCCCTTCTAAGGAAAGGAGAACAACAAGGAAGAATGGTGACAAAAGGAGAAAGAGAAAAAAAGGGGGATGGAGGGAGGGAAACCAGGACTGCAACAGTGAATACACTCGAACATCTACATTTATGGTAAGTGTACACAACTGCGCTATGTTCTTTGTATTTCGCTGTTGAAGTCATCACATTTGGGTAGATTCCCAAAGCTGAGGAAATGGGTGGAGGCAGTCAAGGAAGATAGGGGCTGGCTAGGATGCCCTGCAAGACTGCAAAGGCAAACCCTGCCCTAGATTTGGAGAAGAGAGGCAGGTGGTAATGCTTGGTAAAAAGTGTGAACAGATGTCCAGGTGGCAGCCTCCAGGATGTCCCTGGTGGGGGCTCCTCTGAGGAAAGCTGCAGAGGTGAAGGATGCTCTGGTGCAGTTTGCCTGATTACCTTGGGAGGAGGCTTACCATGCTGCTTGCAGCAGAAATGGACGCAGTGTGCTATCCATTTAGAAATGGTTTGCTTGGAGAAGGCTTTACCTTCAGCCCCTGTAGCAAAGCTAACCAGCAATTGATCAGACTTTCTGAAGTTTTTAGTCCTGTCCAGATAGTATCCGAGATGTCTGTGCATATCCAGAGAGTGAAGAATCCTTTCCCCCTTGTTCTGGGGATTAGGAAAGAAGGTGGGCAAATGAATGGATTGGTTAGAGCCATACTGGACGCCACCTTGGGCATGAAGGATGGGTTAGTTCTGAGGGATACCCAGTCTGCATGGAAAAAGATGAAGAGTTCCACAGCCATGAGTGCTTGCAACTCAGAAACTCTTCTGGCTGAAGTGATGGCCAGAAGGAAGGCTGTCTTCCAGGAGAGAAATTTTAGCTCTGCAGAAGAAGTTGGTTTGAAAGGGGTCAGGGTGAGCTTTTCCAGAACAAAGTTAAGGTCCTAAGCTGGTGTTGGTGCCCTTCTGGGTGGCCTCAAGTTGCTAGCCCCTCTGAAGAACTGCTCGATCAAAGGGTGTGAGAAAAGGGGCTGCTCAGTGGGGAAATGAGCAAAAATAGCAGAGACATAAATTTTTATAGAGGAGAAAGGGACCGCTGTGTAGTAAGTCAGCTAAGTAATCCAGGATGAGAGGGATGGAGGGCTATGTCATATTGGCCCCTTAGCCTGGATCCAGGTGCAGAACCTTTTCCATAAGTCTTTCTGGTGCTTGGGCATTTGACCTTCTGGATAACATCCAGAACCTGCTTACTGAGGATGACGGATTGGTTAGGGGTTATGGAATAAGCCAAGCTGCCAAATTGTGTGTCTGCAATTGGGGATGCATGAATTCCCCTTCCCTCTGGGTCAGGAGGTTTGTAATCTGAGGGAGATGCCATGGAGGCAGTGGGGACAGGCTGCACAGCAAGGGGTACCAGTGCTGTTGGAGCCAGTCTGGAGCTATAAGAATGGTCCTTGGGTTTTCCTCCCTTATTTTGAGCAGTACCCTGGGAATGAGAGGTAGGGGAGGAAAGGCATAGACCAAGAAGCTGACCCAGGGGAAGGACAGGGCATCCACTGTCCAAGCCATGCAGCAATGCTCCCTGGTGCAGAAATTGCTGAGCTGATGATTGACGTGGGAGGCAAAGAGGTCAACCTTCAGGTTTCCCCATTTCCGAGTTATTAGGGTGAAGGTACTTCTGTTGAGCTGCCACTCTTGTGGGTTCAGAAGATTTTTGCTTAATTGGTCTGCCAGGGAGTTGAAAGAGCCTGGTAGGTATTGTGCTAACAGGTGTAGTTGCATGGAAGAGGCTGTGAGCTAAAGGGTCAGGGTCAGCCTGCATAGAGGGTAGGAGTGAATCCCTCCCTGCTTGTTGATGTACCACATCACAGTGATGTTATCTGTTTTGGTCAGGAGAACCCCTGGAGAGAGAGAGAAGGGGTTTGAAAGCTATCAAGGTGTGCTGCACAGCCATCATCTCTTTTAGACTGATATGCAGTGGGATTTGGTGTGGGCTTCATTGACCCTGTATGCACCTGACATCCAGATGTGCATCCCAAGCATAGTCTGATGCATCTATGGTGAGGGTCTGGTGGCGGAGTGTGGGAAGAAAGGCAGTCCCTTGTTGTGGAAGCATGCTGTTTCCCACCAAAGAAATTCCTTTTTGAGGCAAGGAAATATTGGTAGAAGAGTTTCAGGTCTTGAGAGTGTTGACACCAAAGGCTCTTTGGGTACCAATGAAGTTTCCTCATATGCAGTCTGGCATATGGAATGAGGAGTATCCAAGATACCATGAACCCCAGAGCTTTGCAAGGTTTTCCTTGCAGAAAGATGGGGCCTGGTGGCCAGTTGAGAGAAGTAGGCTGACAGGAAAATTTGTTTCTCTGGTTTAAGGTATACCATCTGGGAAGCTGTGTCCAGACTTGCTCCCAGGAAGATTATCCCTTGTGTGGGCACCTGTTTTGATTTATTTTCATTGATTGTGTACTCTAGAGAGGTTTGTAGGCTCTTTACAAAGGACAGGTGGTTGAGCAGCTTTTCCTGACTGTCTGCCTGAATAAGGCAGTCATCTAAGTAGGGGTAAATTTGAATATTTCTTTGTCTGCAAAAGGCAATGGCCAGAGCCAGGCATTTTGTGAAAACTCTGGGAGCAGAAGATAAGCCAAAGGGAAGCACAGAGGACTGAAATTGTTGAGATCCTGCCCTGAAGAGGAGATATTTTCTGCATGATTCCATGATATGAATGTAGAGGTAGGCCTCTTTTAAGATCCAGGGTGGCTAGCCAAGCATCCTTGGAGAGCATGGATAGCAGCTGCTGAAGGGCGAGTATTTTGAATTTTGGGATCACCAGGAAGGGGTTTAGAAGGGATATATTGACCAGGTGCCCTCTTTTCTGGGCACCAGAAAAAGTCTGGAGTAGAAGCCTTGGCCTATCTGTTCTGCAGGAATGTGCCCGATAATTTGGTGGTAGATCTGGGAAGTTGGGAACCCTTTTGGGTTGGAAGGGTGTGGAAAAAGAATATGTATCCCTGAGATACAATGTTCAGAACCCATTGGTCCTTGGTAATGGTGACCCAGGTCCTTGAGTGAAAGGAGAGCTTTCCTCTTAGGGGTAACTGAAGGTGGGCAGAGGGGAGGTTGGGAGGAGGTGAATCATTGTGAGTTCTTACCATAAGGGGGTGGCTTAGAACTCCCTGGTTTTAAAATGGAGGTAGCCCACTGCTTAGATATATGCATTCCCTGGGGCTGCTGTCTGGGAGTTCTGTTTCCACGGAGCCTAGGCTGGGCCTGTTTACTCGGAGTAGGAAAGGATCAGTGCTTGTAGAAAAATGCCTGCTGAACCTAGGGAGCTGAATGTGTAAGAAATTTTTAACTGTTTGCATAGATTTTACTTTTTCTTCCATCTTTAAGACCTCTTCTACCTTAGTGCCAAATAAGTTATCTTTGTGCAAGGGGGCAGCCAGCAATTTAGATTTGACATGGTCTGGCAGGGGTTGGTTCTTAAGCCACGCATGTCTTCTAATGGCAGATCCAGTGACTGCTGCCCTGCAAGAAGCTTCTAGGGCATCAAAACCACAGTGCAAAGTGTTCAGTTACTTGACCTGCAGAATGCATTAAGTCTTGTAAATCTTTAGATTCTGCCCAAGCAGGTTTTTGTTTAAGGAGTTCCAAGGTATGTTGCTGATATTTAAGCATATGGAACTGACAATTTAGTGCCCTGATAGCAAGAGTAGCTGAGGTGTATACTTTTTTTTACCCCTTCTGTCCAAACCTCAGGAATCCCAGTCTGAGGGGGTGGGATTCTTAGCAGAGGTTGCTTTAATCCCTTTTGTTCCTTGAGAAATGACCACAGGGTCAGCTGTTGGATTTTTAAAAAGATATTTGTGTGAGTCAGGGACTCTAGTACTTGTCTAGTTTTCTGGGAGCAGGAGGTAGGGCATCAGGAGTTAAGCTGGATTCTAGAAAAACATCATCTACCACATCCAGAATGGATGGATGGCCAAGGGACTGTGTTGCAGAAGATCTAGGAATTCCCTGAGTCTCTTTTTAGACTGAGGGTAGTCTGGACTCTCTCACTGGAAATATTCCCTTAAAGTATGCAGGGTTTCCCCAAAGGAAAAAATACTTTGGGGGAGAGGCTGAAGGAATGGATTCCTCTGCATCAGAATCCTCATAAGTGGAGAGGGGTTGCATGTCTTCATAGTCAGATGCATCAGATTTATCTGACTCTTGTTCAGACAAAACTACTGGGGACAGATATCCTCCTTTTTGAGGGGGTAGCTTGGCTTCCCTTGATCAGCATAAGGTCTTCTGCCATTTTAAGCATTTAAGACTGAGGCAAGGTAGCAGGCATCTGAAAGTGGGTAGTCGGTTTCTTGGGTGTAGTTCGAACCCTGGGCCTAAGGAACTCAATTTTTTTTGAAAGAATGGTAGTCGCGAAAAAAAAAACGTCGGTTTGTGTCGAGATTTGGTGGTGCGAAGGAATTCCTCCGAAGCTGGTGCCTGCTCAGTGGCTCCGGACCCATCCAACGTTGACACAACCGCAGGATCCTTAGATGAAGAAGAGTTTTGTGGCATACCAGTCTCCAAAAGGGTCTCAGTAGTGACATGTGAATCAACTGAAGCGTGCATCAGGAGCTGCAAAAGTGCCTCACTGAGTACCGAAGGACTGACGACTAGTTTAATCAAAGCATCATTGATAAGTTTGGACCTGTGCAGTCTGTCTTTATCTTTGTTTTTTTTGGTAGATCTGCTGTCGGATGGCTTACCTACACCATATCAGAATTCGAGGACTGTAAACGAAAATATTTGGCTACAATAAGGTCCCAACAATGGATAGTTCTGGTGTTAAACAAAGCACAGAAGCTACAACGGGGGATGTCGTGGTCTGGGCCTAGACAAGTTACGCAGAAAGAATGGAAGTCTCGGTGTGGTATTTGCTTTCCACGGGCAAGACAATTATTAACTGTTTTTACATCGGTTATTGCAAGAAAAAAGGATCCCCAACGGGGCACTTAGCTTTAGAATACTTCAACTTCATTTCAGAAATGAAAACTCAGGTACTCATGCAAACTGCTTCTGCTTTGGGCTCTACAGCCAGAAAGACTGATGTAATGGTGTTGACTGCCTTACTTTATATCACTGACGACCTGATGTCAGTCCTCAAGTGACAGCAACTGATACAGAAATATTAAGTCCCTGGTATTCGGGCCGGCCGAGGGCTACCCTAGCAGGGATAACCCAAATGTGATGACTGCAACAGTGAAACACAATGAGCATCTAGTCAGGGAGGCTGCCAGGAAACATGCAGCAACAATGAGGGGCTTGCTAAGTCTGGCTTATGGGGTAGGGTCACAGTAGATAGAAGCATTTACCTACACCAAACACCATGCAGGGCTGTGTACAAGTAGCAAAACATAACATCAAGTCTCCCAAAGGCATGTGTTGAAATGTGTAAAGGTGTAAGGAGACCAAGGTTCAAAGTTACAGCCACTATCCCTAAAGCTACATGTGGTGCACAAGCAAAACCTCACTTCACCTGAGGACTACCATCAACACGTTGAAGCTCGCTGGTGGCAGTGCCCTGCTTTGGGTTTGCTGTTCATTAGCTGGACCTAGGCCTGTAGGAATGGTGGAGGGAATTATGAACAGTTCAAATAACACTCACATGTGGGTCAAACCTGTCAAGCGTCTGCAAGATGGCTGAGGATGGAAAGGGGTTTCAGCTTCCAACATGACAATGACCTGAAGCATACATACAAAGCTACCTAAGAATGGCTCTACATTAATAAAATCAAGAGTATGCACTGGGCCAGACAAAGCCCAGTCCTATCACCAATAGTAACCCCCCAGTGTGACCTCCAATGTCTGTTAACATGAGCTGCCCTTGCCAGCTGACAGAGTTGGAGGACCTTTGCAGGGAAGTCTGTCCAAATAATGCTAAGTCAAGATGTGCCATGCGGATACTCCCCTTCCCAGGAAGAGTGACTGCTGTAGTTCATTTAACAGGCATTTCAAAAAGCATTAGTTTAAGGGTGTCCACACTTATGCAACCACCGTATCATACTCATCTCATTCAGTATATTTCACAACTAACACATTTGTTTGTTTCTCGTTTGGATTGCACAGGTCATATGTCCCATTTAATGTGGGTAATGTTTTGAATGTAGTATTGTGGTCTCATTTTATATGATACAAGAGCCTGCCATGTTAACAGGGATGTGAACACTTATATCCACGTTAAGCTTAGAAGGTTTTTGGTGTAACAGAATTTGTTTGAACATACATTCACTGCTGGTGATGAGGGCTGCAAATCAAATGTATGTCATTAATTAGTGACATCAATCCTCATATGATCCCAATTATGTGTCAAATACATAGGGGTTGTGAGGAACAGAGTAAACATATGTGCCGGACATCTACACATTCTTCAGTGATTTGTATAGTTGTGAGGTATGGTCTACAATAGTTGCCACTGTTGTATACAGGTGAACAGCAATAATGTGTGCATGGGTGCAGTGTTTGCTAGGGGAATAGATATCACTTACTAACAGTACTCATGCATCCCAGAGATCTATATTGTTAGTAACAAGGATTGAGAATGTCTGCAATGCATGAGGATGATGAGGGCTGTGTGTCATGCATATCACCTTTTGGGTAATGTGAGTAATGGCTTTGCGCCACCTCACCTGCAAGTGTCTGTCTGCATGTGTGTGTGTGTGTGTGTGTGTGTGTGTGTGTGTGTGTGTGGCAGCGAACCATTATGTACATGTATTAATTTACATTTACTGTGTTCCCCTTACAGGTGACAATGGAGGTCAGTGTCCCTTCTGCTTGGGAACTGATGTCAGTGTCTCCTCAGACTCTGACAATGATGATAGCCATAGTGAAGCACAGGCAGGATTGTCAGGGACTGAATCTGTGCCATTGTTTGGCATCCCACTGTTGTCCATCGCATCCCCGCACACAGTCATAATGCCCACACATACCCCATCACCAGTGCCCATAGATAATGGACAGTTGGCGAGTGATGGCATGGGACAGGCAAATGTGGTGACTATGGCAAGTGTGTCTGTAGACACCTGCCATAGCCAGATAACAGGTGAGGTCCCAGACAGGTGGATGGGCAGGGGTGCTCGAAGGGGGACTGCTGTCCATCATGCCCCTGTCACAAGTGCCACAGCAATTGTCACCAGATGCATGTTTCAGACCATCATGGAGGAATAGGCACGTAGTGAACGTAACACCAGACAGGTTCTCCGGGTCGTGAATGCCACTCTTTCTGCTATGCGTGACAACCTCCATGAGCTTGCTGATGCCTACTGTTATTATGCTGAGGTCCTGGATAGACGGTTGGATGAGATGGTGGGAATCCTTGCCAGTGGAATGTCAAGCCCTTGACCATGGAATGTCTATGATAGAGCATGTGGTGGGAGTTCTCTGTCAATCACATGGATGTAAGACAGCAGCACGAACAGCTGAGGGTCCACATGGCCATGCAGCTTCTTGCTCCCATAGTGGCAGTACCAGCAGCATGACTGCAGGGGGATCACTGTCCATGCCACAATGCAGCAGGTCATGAGCATGTGGTCCTGGCCGGTCCCAACAGGAACACGGATCCAGCAGACAGCAGTCACCATTGGGGAGTAGTACGGCATCTGGCCTTGTGCATGTTTGTGCCAGTGGGTCCCCTGGCAGGCCCAGTTCCCATGTCCATGGCTGGGGACAGTGAACTGTACATCTTGCCATGTATGGTCCACAGCTGTCCAACATAAACCTGTGTAGGGTAGCTACATGACGTGACTGTGTGCATCCATACACACATCACCATTACAGCCAGGTCACCTCCAGACAAACACACCACCACTGCATGGCCCATTTAATGAACAACCCTAAACATACACACACACATGATGTCAACCACATAGCCCAGCCTAGGCCGCTGGCAAACCCACACCACACCCTGTGCACATGACACCTGTGCCACATCCCTGTCATCCATACCAGGGATGCAGGGACATCCTAATATGGTTCTGATGCACAGGGTGAGTTTAATACAGTTTAGCAATGTAATGCTGTGTAAAGTGTTGTCAGCCAGCATGTTTAATGGTTACACGTCAGACTGTAACTGTCCAGCCATGATGCATTATTGCTGTTATTAATGCTGACTGAATGTGGTCTCCATAATGTATTCTGTTTGTCTTCTAGATGTCTGTGTGTAAGCAGGATGTGGCCCTGCAGACATTATCTACAAGTGGTATGGCAGTGTGGTAACACATTGAGTGTGTCATATCCAGGGTACAGCTGTACACAATTAACAGGTCTGTATAACAGTTTTTCCATGTGCCATGTAGCTTATAGGGCTGAGGGGTGTATACAGGTAAGTGTATGGTGGCAGACATCAGCAGCTCTTGTACAGTGGATAATGGTAAGTGTAGTGGGTGGAACGCACCTCAGATTTGTAAATCCCACACACCCAGAGGGTACTGTGTTGACCCAACACACAGAGAATACTGCTCACACACACACACACACACACACACACACACACACACAATTACAATTGCCAGTGTTGGATTTGAAATCCATACTCATCTAGTTAGTGGTAGTACGTATTATGCAGTTATCACAGGTGACACAGAGCTCATAGTGTGTTGAGTTTCCAAAGTGCATGTATAGTGAGTAACATCATGTGCCCTTGTAAGGTATGGCAATGGGTGTAGTGGTGTGACAGGTTTCATACTAATGTCATGCACAAGTACACACATTCCCAAACACTGTTATACACACCAATGCACACACACAAGTGTGCCAGTACTGTGATTAAGAGCCCTGCCTCTCTAGCTGCTCATTCCATAGGGTTACATAGCTGTTGCACACAGCAGTCTCCATACTGTTACATAGCTGTTGCACACAACAGTCTGCAGAGTGTGTACAGATACCTCTACAGTTAATGTACAAAGCGTCCCTCATAGAGTGCAATATAGGATGTGTGCTGGGAGTACAATGGCCTACAATTGTAATACATAGCCACCCAATGGATATATTCCTCACTCAAACACACATACTCAGGATACTGGTCTTGCGCACATGCATACACATGCACACACACACACACACACACACACACACACACACACACACACACACACACATATGCACACATGTGCACATGCGCGCACACACACACATGCACACACATGCGCATGCAGACACGCACACACATGCACACACGCACACGCATGCACACACATGCACGCGCACACACTTGCCAGGACTGAGATTTATAGGATCATGTGTTCATAGGTGTGTGTAGCAGGCTAATGGGAATGAAGCCATGACAAGCCTAGCCCATGGGAGTGCCCTAGCATCATGTGACCTGCCATTTTTTCCTAGTGCGTATATAGACTATTGCCAGTTGAGTGATGGCCAGGGTGAAAGTTAAATTCCCCACCCACTCATCCAAATTTTTCTTGAAGAGGGCCAGTGAGGTGCTCGGACATGTATGTGACATATATTGCATAACATGTCCACTCGCTGGGTTATGTTACTGTCCCCCAGCATGTTCTGTTGATTGTAGTAATGAGGTTCAGGTATCCATGGCATGTGGTGCATACAGATCAGAGTTTCACTAGATATGGCATTGCTAACACAGCTAGTCAGACATAACATTGTCATTCAAGCAGGGATTGCCTGTAAGTAGCCAAGAATACTTGGAGGTATTGCACTCTGTCCATATAGGACAGTTGTTTAAGAGCTAGGGTCCTATTTGTGAGGTATACTTGCAGCCTCCACAGTTGTTGCAGGTGTCTAGTGAGTTACATAGCAAATGGGCTACTGTACCTACTGGTTGGCCTAATGAGGAAAGAGCAGAGAGAGACATTGACCTCTTCCTTACTGGATGAAACACCCTTAGTTATGAGATGTGCCACATAGAAGTTATTTCTGTCCACAGTAGCAATTTGGTGGCTATAAGAGAGGTCACTGTCAGACTGTGTTCCCAGGCCTCTTATAAGGACTTGTGTCCATTGGACTACCAGAAATGTGTTAATTCATGGAAACCACATTGATTCCACACGGGATTGTAACATTTCTTTCCATTCAGCTTAAGGTCAGTGTTCTGACAACAGTCGGATGTCTGAGTGGGGTCTTTATGCAGGATGTCAACATGATTATGGGGATGTACCCATAGCACACACCTCGCAATTGTCTGCAAACATTGTCAGCCAGGGTCCCTTTGTGTTGTTCTGGATGTCAGAGGCATTATGTGACAAACATGAGGGGACTCATGACCAGACCCTGTGGTAATCCACTTGTGACTGGTTGGCCATCTGACATGGAGTCTGCTACCTATATACTGTGGGTCCCATACATGAGCCAGTTTGCAACCCACCTAGTGACATAGGGGTTGATGCCTAGATGGGTGTGTTTGTCTATGATTCTTGAGTGGAGGAATGGTATCACAGGATTAGAAGACTATCTTTTGTTTGTGTCCATACTGTTACATAGATACTTCACATGGCACACAGCTTATAGGGCTGCAGACAGTCCACAGCTACCACTACAGTGGTTGACAACAGTGGGCCCTATACAGTCGACATTTGGATGTGTGCTGGGTGCAAAATTTTGTCAAACCCACCCCCCCAATGGAAATGGTACACACACACACACTCTTGCTAGTACTGACATTAGCAGATCAACCTATCTTGTTATTCGTACAGTACAGTTGTGTACACCTACCATAAATGTAGATGTTCGAGTGTCTTCACTGTTGCAGTCATGACTGTAGGGTTCTCCCCTGCCAGCAGGCAACCCTCGGTCAGCCAGAATCCCAAATTCTGGGTCTGGCGTCGGCTGTTCAACCATGCTCCCTGACGTCAGAGCGCCAGGAGTACAAAGCTGACAGCCGACGCCATTTTCTCCAGTTTTTCTTGCCCCAGATATCAGGAGTCCCAAAATGAAAAATGTCCCATAACCTTTGCAAATACACCTCAGAAGAATGGTGAAAAAAGGAACTACACAAAAGTAAACATAAGAGGGGACAGGAGGGAGGGAAACCCAGACTGCAACAGTGAAGACACTCGAACATCTACATTTATGGTAGGTGTACACAACTGTACTATGTTCATCGTGTTTCACTGTTGCAGTCATGACTGTAGGGTAGAATCCCAAAGCTGAAAGAAAGGGAGTTGGTCATAAAGAAGAAGGGGCGGCTAGAAGGCCCTGCAAGACTGCAGAGGCAAAGCCTGCCCTAGACTTAGAGTAGAGAGGTAGATTGTAGTGCTTAGAGAAAGTATGCACTGAACTCCCAGTTACAGCTTCCAAAATGTCTTTGGTAGGAACTCCCCTGAGGAAGGCCGCAGAAGTGGCAGCCACTCTGGTGGAATGAGTCCATATACTCCCTGGGATTTGCTTTCCATGGTGTGAATAACACAATCTGATTCCATGAGCAATCCATTTAGAAATGGTCTGTTTTGAAATGGCTTTACCTTGGGAACTTGAAGCATAAGAAACAAACAATTGTTCTGATTGTCGGATGTCCTTGGTTCTGTCCAGGTAAAAACGTAGCTGTCTGTGTACATCCAAGGAATGTAAGATCTTTTCCCCTTTATTTTGAGGAGTGGGGATAAAGGTTGGCAAGTGGCTAGTTTGATTTAAAGCCACTTTGGAAACCACCTTAGGCATGAAGGTAGGATTAGTCCTCAAAGATACCCTGTCTTGATGAAAAATAATATAAGGTTCCACAGCCATAAGAGCTTGCAACTCTGAAACTCTCCTGGCAGAGGTTAGGGCTAACAAGATAGCTGTCTTCCAAGATAAAAACTTGATGTCAGAAGAGGCAGCAGGCTCAAAAGGAGGCAAGGTTAGTTTTTCCAAAACATAGTTGAGATCCCAAGCAGGAATGGGAGGAGATCTAGGAGGTCTTAAGTTCTTAGCTCCTCTGAGAAACTGTCTCATGAGCTGGTGGGAAAAGATGGGAGGGTCTGTATTATAATGAGCAGAAATAGCAGAGGCATGTATCTTAATGGAAGAGAAAGAGAGACCCTCATGTAAGAGATCTGTTAAGTAAAGTAATGTTAGGAAGAAGACAATCAGAATCCTGAGCCTGCATCCAGGAACAAAATCTTTTTCATTTTCCTGCATAGGATTTTCTAGTGCTAGGACATCTGGCTTCTAAAATGACATCCATAACCTGCTTGGGTAGGAAAGAAGAAGTCAAAGGCCCTGGATTAACCAGGCCGCCAGGCTGAGAGTTCTGACATGAAAGTGTGGAACCTGACCTTGATGTTAGGACAGAAGGTTCGGAGACTGAGGTAAAACCCAAGGGGGCTCCAGACATAGGTTTTTTAGAGTTGGATACCAAAACTGCCGAGGCCAATTTGGAGCCAGCAAGATTATCATCTTGGGCTTGTCCTGTTTTATCTTCAATAAAGACCCGTGGAAGAAGAGGAAGAGGTGGAAAGGCATATCCCGAGAGGTTCCTCCAACTGAATGACAGGGCATCCACTTTCCAAGCTTCCCTGTGGAAAGACCTGGTGCAAAAATTCTGTAGTTGATGATTGAGATGGGATGCAAAGAGGTCCATGTGAGGACATCCCCAGACTGCTGTTATCATCCTGAATATTTTGGTGTCCAGCATCCACTCGTGTGGATCCGAAAGGTTTCTGCTCAGACTGTCTGCCAGGAAGTTTTGTTTCCCTGGTAGAAACTGAGCTTGAAGGTCCAGATTGCAAGCTAGAGTTGTGTTCCATAGATCCATGGCTAGTCTGCAAAGGGGGTAGGAATGAGATCCCCCTTGCTTGTTTATGTACCACATAACTTTGGTGTTGTCTGTCCGTATTAGTAGTTGTCCTGGTTGTAAAAGATTCCTGAAGGCCAATAGAGCTTTCTGAATGGCTAACATTTCCTTTAAATTGATATGCAGGTGCTTCTGGTCCTTTGTCCAAAGGCCCTGCAGACAGTTGCCCTGAAAATGGGCTCCCCAAGCATAATCCGAGGCATCCATGGTTAGAATCTGAGTGGCAGGAGGCAGACGGAAGGGTTTCCCTTTGTTTAGAGCACATGCCCTGGACCACCAAAGAAATTCCTTTTGAAGGCAAGGAAGGACAGAGATCAGTATGTCTAAACTGTGGCAATGCTGAGACCATACACTTTTTAGGTACCACTGTATTTTCCTCATGTGTAGTCTTGCATATGGTATGAGAAGGATGCAGGAGGCCATGTAACCCAAAGCCTGCAGGAATTTCCTTGCAGATAGTTGAGTTGAAGTTGCCAAGGTTTTGAAAGTTGAAGCCAGCTGTAATTGTTTTTCAGATGTCAGAAATGCCATCTGGGTTGTGATGTTTAGAAGAGCACCCAGAAAAGTTATCTGTTGTGATGGTGTCAAATTTGACTTTTTTATGCTTACAGAGAATCCCAGGAACTTGAGGAGGTTCTGTACAAATTTTAGATGCTGGAGTAAGACATCCTTGCTGTCTGCCTGAATTAGACAATCATCCAGATAATTGTAAATTTGAATTCCCTTGAGTCTGCAGTAAGCTACTACTGGAGCCAGGCATTTGGTGAAGATCCTGGGTGCAGTAGACAATCCAAAGTGCAGCGCAGAGAATTGAAAGCGCCTCGATCCGGCCTTGAACCTGAGGTATTTTCTGCGATCCTGCCTGATGGGAATGTGTAAATATGCCTCCTTTAAAACCAAAGTTACCATCCATGCATCTTTGGACAGCATTGGAAGTAGCTGCTGCTGTAGAGTAAGCATCTTGAATTTTGGAATCTCTAGAAAGGTGTTCAAGACCGACAGATCCAGAATGGGTCTCCATGAGTTTTGCTTCCTTGGGACTAGAAAGAGCCTTGAGTAAAAACCTTTTCCCATTTCTGAAAGTGGAACCAGTTCTATGGCATTCATAGCCAAAAGAGCTTCCACCTGGTTTAAGGCCTCCGTCCATTGATGTTTTGGAAGGTCTGGCCATCCGCTTGGCCTTGGCAAGGTATGAAAATGGAATTTGTAACCTCTTAAAACCACATCCAAAACCCACTTGTCTTGGGTTATTTGAGTCCAATTTTGATAAAGAGAGAGTTTTCCTCCGAGAGGGGCTTCCAGGCAAGAAGTTCCTGTAGCCCAACAGAGGGAGTCATTGAGTTTGTTTCCTTTGAGTTTGTGACCTGTCCTCTCCTCCCCTAGGGGTGGAAGCAGTCCACTGTCTTGGTCTATAAGAAGCTTGTGTTTGAGGCCTTCCTCTGGAGCATCTATATCTACCCCTCTGAGGCCTATCTGAAGTGGGAAAGGACCAATTTTTTGAAGGCCAATTCCTGCTAAATCTAGGTGGCTGTACTTGTAAGAAATCTTTAACTGTTTGCATGGATTTCACCTTATCCTTCATCTTTTTAATAACCTCCTCAGCTTTTGATCCAAACAAAACATTATGCTGAACAGGAACATCCAATAATTTAGCCTTTACTTGTTCAGGCAAATTTTGTTCCTTTAGCCATGCATGCCTTCTAATGACTGTGCCAGAGGCCGCAGCCCTACAAGAAGCCTCCAAGGCATCAAATCCACAGTGTAAACCATGCTTCTCAACTTGTTCAGTGGTATGCAATAAGTCATGTAATTCCTTATCATCTGCACAGGCAGAAATGGAAGTAAGCTTTTGTTTTAAAACAGACAAGAGAAATTGCTGCTATTTCAGCATATGAAACTGACAGTTTAAAGCCCTAATGGACAAAGTAGCAGAAGTGTACACCTTTTTGCCCCATCTTTCTAAGGATCGAGAATCCTTTTCAGTAGGAATGGGATTTTTGGCAGAAGTGGCCTTAACTCCCTTAGGACCCTGAGAAATGGTTTCAGGGTCAGCAGAAGGGTTCTTGTATAAAAACTGGTGGGAATCAGGAACCCTGTAATATCTATCAGGCTTAACAGGAGCAGGAGGAAAAGAGTCAGGGGTTAAGTTAGCCTCTGAAAAGGCATCATCCACAATATCCAAAACAGGAGGAATAGCCAGTCTTTTCTTAGATTTCGAATACTCCTGTCCTTCCCAGTGGAAATGTTCCCTCATTTCATGCAAAGTTTCCCCAAAAGAGAAATCCTCAGGGGGAGAAGCTGAAGGAATGGATTCCTCAGCATCAGAATCCTTATAAGGAGGGAAAGAATATTCCTAGTCAGAAGAAGAAACTGAGGAAACAGAAGCCTGATCAGAGGAATCATAATAAACATCCTGCCTTGGCCTTTTATCTGGAGGGGGATGTGAACCCCTAATCGTAGTAAGTAAATCCTCCGCCATCTTGAGTAACTGTTTCTGTGACTTGGGAGCCTGTTCAGAAGAGGCCTGTGTTGCAGTCTTTGATTTAGAAGGAGTCTTTTCCTTTGTCTTTGGCTTTGCCTTTATTAGAAGCTGAGTAGGCCTGAAAACCCCTTCGGAAGCCTGTACCTGCACAGCGGCTCCAGACCCATCCGAAGGAGCATTGTCCGAAGGTCCTGCAATAGAAATATTTAAAGGCCTGGTTGGCTCCTCATGAGATTCTGTTTTGGCCATCGGTTCTGAAATGGCTGACGACAGGGGCTGCAAAAGCGCCTCACTGACGACGGCTGAACCTGAAGCTGGCTCCGCTTGTGCGCTATCATCAGATTTGGACCTCGGAGGCCTGTCTTTAGCCTTGCGATGTTTGTGAACTCCGGTAGCCAGAACCGTATCCAATGACATTTTGTAGTTAAAGCGCCTACCGAAGTAATGAAAAGCAAAATTGTACCTTCGCTTAATTATACGTTGATTGAATCTAGCACAAAACCGACAACTAGCTACGTCGTGGTCAGGGCCTAAGCAAGGAATACAGTAAGAATGAAAATCCTTATGAGGTATTAGCTTCCCACATGAAATACAATTATTAACTTTTTCTGACATCGGAGTGGAGCAATAAAAAAGTTTCCCCAACAGGGTACTTAGCTTTGAGTGGAGAAGAAAATCTTCGGACTGAAGTTTATCAGAAAAAATCGTCAGGAGTCAGCCGACCAGCACTTGCGAACTGCTATCAAAGCATGGCAAGAAAGACTGGAGAAAATGGCGTCGGCTGTCAGCTTTGTACTCCTGGCGCTCTGACGTCAGGGAGCATGGTTGAACAGCCGACGCCGGACCCAGACTTTGGGATTCTGGCTGACTGAGGGCTGTCTGCAGGGGAGAACCCTACAGTCATGACTGCAACAGTGAAACATGATGAACATCATACTATTCCATACTATTGCACAGGGCTTATAGGGATGAAGAGTGTCTACAGATACCACTATGGTTGATGTGAACAGCGGACCTCATACAGTAGACTTTGGAATGTGTATTCTGTGTGCCATGGTATAAAATATGAATCCATGCCCATCCAATGGATGTCATTCGCAGACAAACACGCATGTACACACACACACACACACACACACACACACAATACTGTTCTCTCACACACATTTGCCAGGACTGGGAGTAGAACCCCTACCTACTTATTTGTTACTACATTGTTACACATTTATCGCATGCGCCATGGCGGTTATGGTGCCGCTTTTCCAAAGGTACTTCTAAGGCGAGGGACATCACCAGGCCTTGCAAATTATGACAATGGGGGATGTACTGGGTGAGAGAGACCACAAAATACTGTAACCTACACATATACACACACTTACCCACAATAATGCACACACATTTGCCAGGACTCATATTGGAACCCCTAGCTATGTGGTTATTGGTATTATAGTGTTATGTAGTTAATGCACACACCACAGAGCTTATAGGTTGTGGAGTGTCTCAAAGTACCTATATAGTGAATAACATCTACAGCACTTGTAAGGTATGGCAATGGTAGTTGTACTGGGTGAGACGGGCCACCAACAGCTTTCAACCACGTTTACATACTCTCAAATACTTTCAGACACACTAATGCACGCACACACACAAACACACACACACTTGACAGTACTGAGATCCATGGGTTCAAGGAGTCATAAGTGTGTACATGGCAAATCACCGTGGAGGCTTTACAAGGCTAGCCTATGGGAATACACTGGCATTATGCTACCTGATGATACTCCCCAGTGTGTCTACTTAGTATAGTCACTGGAGTGATTCCAGGGTGGGTATTCTATTCCCCATCCACTCCTCCTGATTTCTCTTGAGGAGGATCCATGATGTGCTCGGCTTGACATGTATGCGGTGTCTATTCCATGGTGTGGCCAGTCTCTGGGTTGTTGTCCATCCAGCATGTCCTGTTGATTGTGTGGATGAAGTTGAGATATCTGGGGCATGTTATGGGGACAGATTGGTGCCCTCAGATGTAACATTCCTGACAGGGTTGGGTCAGACATGGCCATGTATGTCAGGCAAAGATCGCACCTAAGTAGCCAATATGAGACAGAGAATCATTCCAGTTGTTGGAGTTGTCTGTATGAGGCAAGTGTGTAGTACCTAAGATCATCTTTGTGAGGTACATTTGCAGACTCTCCTGTTGTTGCTGGTGTCCAGTGGGGTACATGGCAAATAGGCTATAGTACATATTGACTGACCTACTGAGGAGTGTGTACAGGGAGACACTTTCCTTTTACTTCCCAGATTCAACACCCTGAGTCAGGAGAAGTGACACATGGAAGGACGTTCAGAAGACAGAGGCACTATGGTGGTCACCATACAGCTCACTGTCAACCTGTGCTCCCAGTTCTGTTATACCAACATGTGTTCCGTGGACTACCATCGATGTATTACTTTATAGGAACCATGTCGTACCCAAGGGGGGGGGGTGGCACATCATCTGCCATTGAGCTTATGTCCAGGGTTCTGACAACAGTCAGAGGTTTCAGAGAGGCCTTTGTGAAGGATGTCAACCTCATGTGGGGGGGGTAATAATAGCACTCACCTTGTAGTCATCTGCAAACATTGTTAGCCAGGGTGCCTTTGTAATGGGCTGATCCTCAAAGGTGTGGATTCCAAACATGAAGGAACCCAGGTCCCCAACCTGTGGGACTCCACTCATGACTGTTCAGCAGTCTGACATGGAGTCTGCTGCTTTCACACTGTGGGTTCTATCTGTGAGCTGGTTTGCAGGCCACCTACTGATGTTTGTGGTGGCCTACCTAACGGTGTTTGTGTATGATTCCTGAGTGGGGAGTGATATCCAAGGATTAGGTGGGCAGTCTATCTTATCTATTCCATAACATCACCTAGTTATTGCGCATGGCACAATGCTTATAGGGATGCAGAGTGTCTACAGGTCCCTCTACAGTGGATGGCAACTGTGGGCCTTGTAATGTGGACAGTAAGAAATGTACTAGGTGGGCAACCGCAAAAAGTAGCAAAATCCACACCACAATGTTATGGTTCTCACACAAACACAACAACCCCCCCACCACAAACAGGATACTGTTCAAAGACACATACACTTGCCCGGACTGAGAGTAGAACGCGTACCCATTTATTTATTTATTGCTACTACAGTGTTCTGCATTTATCACACGTGCCACAGAGCTTATAGGGTGAAAGTTGTCCAAAGGTACTTCTAAGGTGAGGAACATCACCAGCCCTTGTAAAGTATGGCAATGGGTGATGTACTGGATGAGAGAGTCCACAAAGTACTTTAAACTAGACATACACACGTACATGCACACATTTACCAGAACTTGGATTAGATCTCCTAACTAGTCATTTGTACTATAATATTGCACACTAATCGCACATGCCACAGAGCTTATGGGGGTGAGGCCTGATGAAAGGCACTTGTAAGGTGACTGATATCTGCAGGACTGCTAAAGTAGGGAAAGGGGAAGTGTACTGGGTTTGAAGTGACCCAAAAGCTTTTACTTGTAAAAGCACACACACACACTGACATTTTCAAGGACAGAAATTAGAACTCCTACATAACTAGTTATTTGTACTATAGTGTTACGCAGCTATCACATGCGCCACAGAGATTACGGGGCTGAGACCTGACAAAAGGCACTTCTAAGGTGACTGATATCTGCAGGACTGCTAAAGTAGGGAAAGGGGAAATGCACTGCATTTGAATGAACCCAAAATCTTTTACTTGTAAACACACACACAAAAACTTTTATATTTGCCAGAAATGAGATTATAACTCTTACCTAACTAGTTGTTTGTTCTTTAGGTTACACAGTTATCGCACGCACCACAGATCATATGGGGTGAAGACCTGATGAAAGACACTTCCAAGGTGACTGATATCTGCAGGAATGCTAAAGTAGGGGAAGGGGATGTGTACTGGGTTTGAATGGACCCAAAAGCTTTACCTTGTAAATACACACTTTTATATTTTCCAGGACTGAGATTAGAACTCCTACCTAACTAGTCATTTGTACTATAGTGTTGCACAGTTATCGCATGTGCCACAGAGCTTATAGGGGGAGGCTTGATGAAAATGACTTCTATGGTGACAGACATCTTCAGGACTGCTAAGGTAGGGCAATGGGAAGTGCACTGGGTGGGGAAGGCCTGTTCATTCCTAGAGCCTAGTGACATTTCTCTAAAGTGTATGAGCATGCCCAGTGTGACCTTCTATAGTACATGTGGGACTCCATTCCAGGGATTGTTGTACTCCAGTTTGTTTTATTTTGTGCTAAATCCATACGTCTCAACCTGTTGGTGTAGGATATCTGGAGAAAGTCTATCAAAATGGGGGGGGACAATGAGCCATACCGTGATTGTGACTATTTCTCTCAGTAATCTATGGGTTGCTAGAGTTACAGGGGTTTTAGCAGACATCTGACATATATGCCATTTGACACTGTCATGTATTGTTTCAGTACCTCGTGACTTACCTCCTCCGATCATCGCAGTTATTTACCTGAGGAATACAGGATGAATGATGCACACATCAGGATTATGGGCCAAATGCTATGCATTCTTGCAGAATCCAGCCTGTTGAGAGGTGTGCCTACAAGCAATTGACTGCTGGTGCTGTGGAAACAGTCCAGCACCTTGCTGATATATTACAATGGTGGAATCTCTGTGCATTTCTGTTCTGGTCTGATTTCCAGTCAACAGTTGGGTAATATAAAAGTCAGACAGGATCAGGGTGTCAGGCCGACTCCAGATAGATTTGTATGGGATAAGATATGTGGGGGTGGGGTTCTGGTTCAGATATGTTTGCCTATAGCTACCAGTACTTTGCATTGAGGTCTTCTTAATGGTTGACTGCACTTGGAGGGTCTTGTGTGTGTCAAACTGTTTGACCAGCCTGGGGTTGTGTCTTTGTCTGACATATATATATGGCACACCTCATTTTGCTTGGGTGGCCAAATTTTGGGGCCCGGATGTTGCAGAGGATGAGTGATCAGGGAAGGGTGTGTTACTCCCCATGTCTGTGGACCAGGGTTCGTTGGGTGCAGACATGTCACCATCTTCCAGGGTTAGGACTGCTTGCAATGAGTGCATTCCCTTGTTTAGGCTCCTAGCCCTGCCTGTCGACTGTACAAAGTATCACAGAATGTCCACATCCATGACTCATATATCTTGTTGGTTACCCAAACAAGTGTGGTGTTTTGCAAGTCACTCAGGGTTGAAATCAGATATTACTGACAGTTGGACATTGCAGTTTCAGACTTCGTACCCATCAGACATTCCATGCTACTACAATCATTCCATCAACTTTATAACATTATTAAAGCAGTATTTCAAAGGTGTCCTTCTCTTTGGATATTTTTCTCCCCATTATTCATGGCTTTGTCCAGATTTCTGGCTCTCTGACACTGGTAGGTTTTTCTCTTAGCAGTTAGCAGCATGGCCTTTCTTTGCATTTTGTAGACTGAGTTATGTTGGTGTTATGGACCCCATGACACTCCCTAACAGGGTACTGTGGGTGAGGCATAGGCATTTTCCAGAGACCTGTAGGCCAGGTGTGACAGATGCAGGCCATCTGTAGCAAGGCAGTGCATTCTGATGCTCATATGTTTCCAGGCTGCTGGCAGTAGACAACCCTGGGATGGTACCAGTAAGTTGACTGTGGGTGTTACTGACAATTGCTTTCTGTTTGTGCGGTGGCATCACTCTAGTTGACAGCTGGATGCTGTTTAAGGCTAGGGACATGTTACTGCATTTCTATGGGACTGTGTGGGGGGGTGTCTGTACACAATAGACATTTGCAGAGACTGTACTGATATTTGCTTAATATTTTGGTCCCATTTAGCATAGTGATGTGCCCTATCTTTGAGACTACAGGCATAATAGTATTGATCACAGGTCAGATTGTTCTGGCATAAAGATTTGTAGTTTCAGACTTCTTACCTTTCAAAGCCATACTACCACACCTGCTGTGATATCACTGTGTAAAAGACTGTAGGTGGGGATTTCATGGATATCGCCATGTGACGGCCTTTGCCAGACATTTGTGTATGGTCTACTACAGCTGATCTGCTGGGTGAGGCTTGGGTTGGGTATGGGACCCCCAGTTTGACATCCATGCATGTGACCTATGATCTCCCCAGTTATTTGGCTCACCACATATACTGCAGTGGTATTTGTCAACTAGGGTGCCACTGTATGACCAATACTGGGGATACACTTTCTGCTGTCCCACAGAGCTGTCAGTTGTCTGCTGCTATCCCAGTTAGCCACACCATTCCCTTGCATGCTTGATCAATACCATAGACATGCTAACAGAACATTCCACTCCATTCATTTATTTTGTTAAGGAGACTGACTTACCTCGTGCCTGAGGCTGTTGTGAGGATGGTGCTTGATGGATGACTATGTCGGATGAATGCAGTACACTGCCTATACTTGGTAAGGTATAGGTGGTATGATATACCAATCATTTGCCAGTGGGGACATCCCATACACCACCTAGTGGGGTATGCTGGCTACGCACTGGAGCCATGGCTGATGACACCCCTCAGAAATGCACACACCTGAACAAGAACCCCATAATGATGCACACGCTCAAACCAAAATCATAAAAGAACGTGTGCTTGGGATGCTCAAGTCATGGTTCCACTGCCTGGACATATCCAGTGGAGCCTTGCAGTACTCTCCAGCTACATGTACAGAAATCTTCATAGTATGTGACATGCTACACAATATGATCCTGTGGAAACAGCTGCAGCAATAACAGCACAGGGCAAGGTCACACAGCCCCCCCACCATTGCCAAGGCCATCACAGGCAGAGAGAGACTCGGAGGAGGAACTACCTGAGCCTGCCCATGTAGGCAAAAGGAGGCATACCCAGTATTCCCAGGCCTTGGCAAAGAGGCAACACATAGCACATACACTGACAGTAGGGACCCAGGGAATGACACCTCTCTCTGACTCACACATACAGTAAAAGGGATGCCAAACATGACACTACCTGTGCTTTACCATGTATAGGGAGTGTACTATGTGCATCTGACAGTCAGCCATCCAGCACCATCCTCAATACTGGCACAGCCACAAGTTAAGTCACTCTTTCTGTCAATTGCTGAATGGAGTAATATGTTCTGATACTTGTATCTATGGTATGGACATGAGCAAGCAAGGGAATCAGGTGGCTGAATGGGATAGCAGCAGATAATGGATACCTATATGGGCAGCATGAAATCCATAACAAATACTTGTGTCAACATACTAGGCAGTACTAAATAAGGTGACAAATCCCATTGCAGTACATGTGGTGGCCCAAATGTGTGTTCATAGGACACACACATACATGTCAGTGAGGCTCACATACCCACCACCAGTCTCAGCCAGCAGGACAGGTGAGATAACCATAAAGAAAGGCAGGGCTAAGGCCTCCAATTGATGAGAATGGTTAACAGCCCCTCCAAGACCTACACAGACTGACTACAACAGGTCTGGCAGTTGGATGTTAGTTCTGAAGGGTAAGAAGTCTGCAATTGAAATGTAGGTGAATAAAACATAAGATCGGTACTCCACTGATATGCCTCCAGTCTGCATGATAGGTCAGAATACAAAATGAAATGGATGCCAACAGAGAACCTGAAATACCAGGACAGACATAGCAAATGTTTAAAGTCATCAGGTGTGCCTCCCCCCACAATCCTATGTAGAAATGCAGTAACATGTAAGTGTAAGGTGTAATAACAGTGGAGCACAGATTACCTGATCTGGCAAATCTACAGATTGTTGCATGTGTACAAATGCAGGGGTCCATGCGTTAGGTTGTCATGTGTGCAATATTGTCTGGAAGTGGTCAGCATGTAGAGTTGTGTCTCGGTGTCCTATGTGCAGTACTGTGGATGACAGGGCCATGTTCTGACAAGTGCAGTGCCATCCACAATGCTTCTCAGCAATACGCATGTCAGCAGTCATCCATACTCACATGCACAGATGTCAATATCCGTCACCGTATGAAAGATGGACATGCCATGAATGTCAGTCCATGCATACACACAGTACACAGGTGGAAGTAGCCCACACAGTACATAAAATGTAACTATCAACTGCACACAACTTAATTGTACATACAGGTTAGCAGCACATTAGTTTTCTGTGTAGTATGGAATACTGGTGTAGTCTGTCCAATCACTGGCAGACCACAAAAGGCACAGTTATGAAGTAATGAGAGACTGCCTATGTCCTTGCACAAGGCAGCATAAGGGTAATGTCCCATGTATATCTGAGTCAGCTGCAAGTAACTTCCATATCACACATGCACTCAGCTCACCTCACCATCAGCCACAGGTTTGTCACAGGTCATATGCTTGCTGTTGGGAATGAGTATAGGATGACCCCACTTCTGTATGGGAATACCCACAGAATGCAGCATGCTGAAGAGGTGTCCCATTCAGGTATCCCTAGCTGTAAGAAGACATCTGCCTGCATCCAGACCAATGGATTAATATGGACAGGAACTATTGCCATTAACACCTCACACACTTTCCCTGTCACACCAGGGGAATCCACTGGCTCACAGCCTGGGAATGTAGGAGTGACAGAATGCACTGGCCTGCTACAGAGGGCCTGCATCACTACCAAATGGCCTACAGTCCTCTTTCAAAGGCCTGTACCTCACACATAGTGCCAATGTATGGCATCTCATGGGGTCCCAACTAACATAACACAGTCAACATAACACAAATGCAAGGCCATGTTGACATATCCCAGTAGCATGCCCACCATGTCCTACTGCATGAACTGTGGTCAACCCCTAAATAAAACTGGGATGAAGGGACAACTATAGGGATACTTCTCAGATATGCTTGCACAATGTTAGGAAGAGGATAGAATAACAGAGTAGGGGGTGTAGAAGCATGGACATCATGGAGTGTGTGAAGTTTGAAACTCTGATGTGTGCCCATACTACCCCTGCCTGCAAACCCAGTAATGAGTGCTACAAACCTGCTCGTAAACCACAATGTGAAGGGGAACTGACCAGATATATGAGCCCTGCCTCTGGGTAACCTGGGTGAGTCTGTAGAGGTGAGAGGTATGTCCACAGCAGGATATGATCATTCTGTTACATCAATATAGGTACAAGAAGGGGATCCTCAGCCACCGTAGTAGCAAGGTGCTGGACCATTTACACAGACCCATCAGCACGTCTGCAGCTACCTCTCCAGAACTGCATGAGTGTGCAAGAATATGTAAGCTGCAGACAACAATACTGGACACAGCTTAATTCATCTTGTATTTCCCAAGAAATAACTGTGAGCAATTAAGTATATCTGTCAGTAGTTGATGACATAATACATTACAGTGTAGAACAGCACATACACCTTAATATCTCTGCTAACACCAACCATGTAACACAAGCAGCACAGACAGCAATAGTTACAGTATCCTGTCACTCATTGTGACTCCATATTATCAACCTATTTATATATATCCTGCAGAAACAGATCACTAGCTGTAGGTGTAGAACGTCAAACCCTGGGCTGGAATACAACCCTACCTGGAATGGATTCACACACTCAATACAAAAGGTCATACTGGGCATGCTCCTACACTTAGAAAACTGAAGCCTATGTTTGACAACACAGTGGACTATACATATTTTCATTCGCAGATGTCTGTGCACACACACCAAATTGTGCACCATTCATGCTTTGCACACACATTGGATAGGAATACCAACATATAGCCAAGGCCAACACACTATAATATGTCAAATATACACACACAGAGATGTGGGGAAGAGAGAGACTGACAGTGACAGAGAGATTTCCATTATGAGGCCTGTCCCACCCACCACACATCCAATTGGCCAATATCAAATGATGTGCTGAAGTCAATCACTGTAGACATTCATTTTGGTAGCCCTCACCCCTATAGTGTCTGTGGAGCTTGTGATGACTGTGTAACAAGATAGTACAAATCAGTATTCATCTAGCATTTGCATACCCAGTTCTGTCAAATGTAAAGCTGTGTGTGACTGAGTGTGTGTGTTTCAAGAGGAATGATTTATGGCCCACTCACAAACACTGCACTTTCCATTGCCCATGTTAGCACTCCTGCTGATGTCAGTCACCTTGAAATAACCTTCTAGCCAAGTCTCAGCCCTAAAAGCTATGTGGTGCTTGCAATACATGTGTAATACTGCAGTGTAGAAAACTAGTTAGATAGGGGTTCTAATCCCAGCCATGACAACTGTGTGTGTGTGTGTGTGTGTGTGTGTGTGTGTGTGTGTGTGTGTGTGTGTGTGTGTGTATGTATGTATGAAGATGAATGATTTTGAGGCCATTTACACTCTCTACACCTCCCATTGCTCTAGTTTAGCATGCCTGCTGTCAGTCACCTTGAAATACCCTTTGGCTAACTGCCAGCCCTATAAGCTCCATGGCGCTTGTGATAAGTGCGTAATGCTATAGTGTAGCATACTAGTTAGGTAGGAGTTCTAATACAAGACATGGTAAGTGTGAAACTGTGTGTGTTTGTGTGACTGAGTGCGTCTTTGATGGCACTGGATGTTTTGGACATTCACACTTACTAATCTCCCCTTACCCCTCCTTTCGCACTGCTGCTGATGTTACTCACTTTCAAAAATACCTTTGGACAGCTCTCCAACATTTAAGCTCAGTGGTGCTTGCGATAACTGTGTAATACTATACTGTAGCATACTAGTTAGGTATGAGTTCTAATCCCAGACATGGCAACTGTGAAAGTGTGCGTGTGTGTGTGTGTGTGTGTGTGTGTGTGTGCGTGTGCGTGTGTGCGTGTGTGTGTGTATGTGTGTGTGTCTTTGATGTTACCTGATTTTATGGACATTCACACTTACTACTCTCCTCTTATCCCTCCTTTAGCACTGCTGCTGATGTTATTCACCTTCAAAGATACCTTGGCACAGCTCTCCAACATGTAAGCTCTATGGCATTTGCCATAAATCTGGAACAATGTAGTAGCAATAACTACATAGGTATGGGTTTGAATCTCATCCATGACAAGTGTTTGTGAGTGTACATATGGCTACATATTATGTCCGTAACTCAAACATTTTGGCCCTATTTACACCCAGTACACATCTCAGTGCCTGACTTTAGCAGTCCAGCAGATATCATCCACATCAGAAGTACATGTTGCTAACCCTAAACCATGTAAGGCCAGTGGTGCATGTGGTAAATGCCTAACATAAAGGTCCAAAAAGATTGTTAGATAGAGGTTTGAACCTCACCCCTGGCGAATGTAAATGTGTGTGTAAGGTAAAATTATTTTTGGGATCTCTCACCCACTAGATCATCCAATGCCTGTATTTACAAGGGCTGGTGATGTTCCTTACCTTAGAAGTATCTTGGGACAACATCCATCCTATAAGCTGTGTGCTGCATGTGATAAATGTGGTACACTGTAGTAGCAATACATAGCTAGGTAGGGGTTTGAATCTCAATACTGGTAAGTGCGTGTGCATGTCTGTCATCAGTATACTGTGTGGGGGTTGATGCAATTGTGTAATAACAGGATCCATTCTGGGTGGGTTTTCCTACATTATTATTTTTGGGACCTAGTATATATGTCCACATTACAAGGCCAACAGATGTCAAACACCAGAGAGGTTAATGTAGACAATCCACAGCCCTACATGTGACAGTATGGATTAGTGAACAATATAGGCAACCCTTCTATTACTCAGAGAACATGCTGCACCCACATATCATACACAAACACACTTGGCTAGGCAACAACCACTATATTGGTGGTTCCCTGCATATTGCCTTTCAGATAGTAACCACAGTGTGATAGCAGTGGACTACATGCCTGTTGACCACAACAGTGTCACTGACATCAGGAAGTACTTTGATGTGTTACATCTCCTGACTGTGTGTTACCCAGCAAGTAAAAGGACATGGCACCCTGTTCCATCCCCTCAGTAGCCAAATAAATGTGTACAGTGGACCTTTTGCCATGTTCTCCACTGGACACCTGCAACAACTGTAGAGTCTGCAAACGTACCCCACAAAGGGAATACCATGCTTTATACACATGCCCTGTATGGACAGATGCCACTAACTCCA
>NC_056741.1:1175386586-1175409086 GCF_019279795.1 Protopterus annectens | reverse complement strand
TCCAAAGAAGGGGTTGTGCCACCCACACCAGCACACCTATGTTTACCAACTCCAGGATTGCACTACATTGGGGAAGAGGACATATACCCTGTCATTACCATTGTCAATGACATTATACGGATGGACTGATTATTTACTGATGTGATGTTATGGCAATTTGGTCTTGGAATTACATAGGCCAACATTAGTTCACTGCAAAATGAAGTACATCCATGTGAACAGTATTCTCTGTGTATTGCATCAACACCAAAGCCTCTCTGTGTGTTACTCACAAACATTTGGTGTGTGCCACCCAGTACTCTTACCATTGTCCACTGTAGAAGAGCTGCTTACATCAGCCACCATGCACTCACCTGTATACACCCCTCAGACCTATCAGCCATATGGCACATGCAGTAATTGTTATAAAGACCTGTTACTTATGTTCAGCTGTACCCGGGATATGACACAGTCAATGTGTAACCACAGTGCCACACCCCTTGTAGGAAAGGACAGCAGACCAACATCATGCTGACACAGACACCTAGAAAACAAACAGAATACATTATGGAGACCACAATAAGTCAATGTTAATAACAGCTATAATGCATCATGGCTGGACAGCTACACACCCTGATGTGTAAGCATTAAGAACCATATTAGCATGCCCCTGAATCGATAGTATGGATGACAGGGATGTGGCACAGGTATTGTGATATGCACAAGATGTGTTGCGGGTTTGTCAGAGGCCTAGGCTGAGCCATTTGGTTGACATGTGTGTGGGTTAGGGTTTTTTTATTAAATGGGCTGTGCAGACATGGTGTGTGTAGTTTTGGAGGTGCCCTAGCTGTGTTGGTGATGTGTGTGTGTATGTATTCACATATTTCTGCCATGTGGCTGCCCTATAAGGGAGTTTGTTGGGACAGCTGCAGACCGTACATGGCAGGGTGTACAGTTTACCATATCCAGCAATGGACACGGGAACTGTGCTTTCCAGGGGTTGCACGTGCACTACCTTGCAGAAGCCTAGATATGGTACTCTCCCCTGATGATGACAACTGTCCGCTGGATCCAAGTCCCTGTTGGGACTGGCCAGGACCACATGCATGTGGCCTATGTTGTGGTGTGGACAGCACCACCCTTGCAGTGCTGGGACTGCCACTACAGGAGCAGCCATGAGTTGTTGCATGTCACACAGACCTCCACCTGTTGGTGTTGCTGACCTACATCCACATGGCCAACACCCTACTCCCACCACATGCTCTACCACAGACACCACACGGTCGAGGATTCCCACCATCTTACCCAACCGCCTATCCATGACCTCTGCAAAATAACGGTGGGCACCTGCAAGATCACAGATGTCATGTAGAGCAAGAAGAGTAGCCCTCTAGAGCTTTGGTGTAACATTCCATCCATGCCTGTGCCTCCATGATAGCCCGAAACATGCGTTTGGTGACACCTGCTGTGGCACTACTGCCAGGGCTATGATGGTCAGCAGCCCTACTATAAGCACCACTGTAATCTTCCTGTATGATACCTCACTGGTCCTCTGGCTATGGCTGCTGTGTGCAAACACACTTGCCATAGTCCCCACACTTTCCTGTCCCATGCCACCACCCGCCAACTGTCCCTCATCTACGGCCACTGGTGATGGGGTATGTATGGGCATTGTGACTGTATTCAGGGATGGGTGGATAAAAGTGGGATGTCATCCAATGGCACAGATTCATCCCCTGAAAATCCTGCCTGTGCCTCACTATGCCTATCATCATTGTCAGAGTCTGTATGGACACTAACATTAGTTTGCCTGCAGGAGGGACCCTGACCCACCGCACCACCTCTGAGGGGCAGACAAGAAATGTAAATTAAGACCTGTACATTATGGTTTACTTCTACACACACACACACACACACTTACAGGTGAGGTGGCACAGACATATTACACAGACCTCAGTACCCAATTATTGACATGCATGACATATGGCACTCAATATCAGGCAGTGCAGCCATTCTAAATCCTGGTTATAAACAATATACTTATGTGGGATGCATGAGTCCTGTTAGTAGGTGATGCCCACACATTAATGCTGTGCACCTATACACCACACCTCACAACTATACAAATCATTGCTGAATGTGTTAGATATGTAGCAGTTATGTTTGCTCTGTTCTTCACAACCCCTATGTGTTTGCCTGACACATGACTGGGATGATATGAGGAAGATGTCACTAATGAATGACTGACATTTGATTCTCAGATCTCCTCATCATCAGTTGATGTATGTGCAATAACATCTGTGTACACTGACAACCTTCCAAGCCTCATGTGGATTTCAGGAGTGTACACACCCCTGTTGACATGGCAGCCTCTTCTATGATATGCAATGGGGCCACATTACTGCAGTCAAAAACATTACATATACCTGATATGTGACATATGACCTATGCAAGCCAATCCTGCATCAGATGACTGTCAGTCATGGAGATGCTGACTGAGATGTGTACCATATTGGGGGTGCATAACTGTGCACACCCTTAAACCAATGGTTTGTTGAAGCATCTGCTAAATGAAATATAGCAGTCTCTATTCCTGGAAGGGGAACAGTAGCATGGCACATCCTTGCCTTTGCATAATTAGGTCCGTCTTCCCTACAAAGGTACCACAACTCTGCCAGATTGCAAGGCCAGTTCATGTGCTCAGCCCATGGAAGTCACACAGGGTCTTCAGTATTGCTGTGGAGTGTGTGTTATGTGTGGGCCACTTTATAACCTTGAGTGTGTTAAGATATGTCCATTCTTAGCTAGCTTTGGATGTATGCTTCAGTTCACTCTTGTATTTGAAGCCAACACCCCCATCCCATCCTCAGCCTTATTGCAGATGCCTGACAACTGTGGCCCACACGTGAGTGTTAGTTTGCAGTGTTCCACATTCACTCCACCATGTCTACAGGCCTACATTCAGGTAATGAAGAGCAACCATAAAGGTTTACACTGGCACCAGCAACTTTCAAGTTGGGAATGGTGGCACTGATGTGATGTGAGCTGCTGCTTGTGCACCACATGTACCTTTAGGACTACTGTCTTTAGGTTTGAGCCTTGGTCTCATGATACCATTACACATTGCAACACATGCCTTTGGAAGACCTGGGGTCATGCTTTTACTATCTGTACAGAGGCCTGGATGATGTTTCTTGTGGGATAAATCTCCCATCTACTTACCCTAACCCATAGGGCACACTTTTGCAAACTCCAGGCAATTGTTGATGCAGGTAATACACAGGCAGGACTTGCTAGACATTTGCACAACTGCCTCAGTGTTGCTGCATGCATCTGGGTAGCCTCCCTGACCAGTTTGCACTATGTATTGTCATCTGTATTGGATGGCCATCTGTGTCTTGTCAACATCACTCTTGTCCCATACTTAATACACCTCTAGATAACTGTCTGCACTGCTTGCCATGGAATATATAATGGTGAGGTAATGTTATTTTTCCCTACTCCTGACTACTTCCTTTCAGACAGGGAATCCAAGTCATGCCTTGGAAGATGTCTGCAAGCCATGGCTGCCTGTGTTGTAAGCAGCTGGCCAATTTTCATGGACATACTTCTCGGACAGCAGACCATTACATGGTGTGACATAGAAGCCTGTACTTGATGGCAGGTGTGTACTGCAGAATAGTGAATGCTGTCAGTACATCACATGCTGCCTCCACAATATGTTTGTTGGAGTGTGTGCACACGTATGCTTCCAGTGTATTGTAAGCTTTGTAAAATCCATATTTGTTGTCCTAACATAGGATTCTATTTCATACATTAATTGCATGTTAGGTGCACATTATAGGTTGTAGAAGGTGTGGAATGTGTTATTGTGCTCTATCATTGTAGATATCAGGAACAGTTGACATCATCATAGGGTTGTGTACACTGTTGTAACGACTGTATGAGGGTTATGTTTCATACATGTCCCTACTGTAGGCCATTTATCCCATTTCTATCCACACATCTTGCACTGACAGTCTGTGAGGTATACTGCAGGAATTCTACTTACCCTTCACCATGGTGACCACTGTGGTGCTGTGCAGTTAACACCTACAAAACTGAACATGTACATGATGCATTATAGGTAGGGGTGATAAATGTGTACAGGGCATATAGCATGGCCTTAACATGGCCAGTGTATTGGCAAACATGAACAAAATAACCCCATATTCACCAGCCACAGGCTGCTGCCCCAGTTGTATACCTGAGGGACCTACATAGTTGGGGGAGAGAGGTAATTTCAGTAGCCACTCATGTGGCACTGCTACAGGGTGGAAGCAGCATTTCAGAGCATTAACAGAGCAAACAGCAATACTACAGAATATGCAGCCCAACACCATAGATGTGCACATCTGTGCACTACTAAACTCCAGCTACAGACTTATCTTCTCTGATATATGCATGTAGATTCTCTGCAGATAGAAATGTAAAATCAACACTCTTCTAGTTATGTGCACAGTGGCCTTACCTGCATACTCCTCAGACATTGGTTGGGTGCCACCTACCTCAACAATGCTGGGTTCTGCTTCATGGTGGGTGTGCTGGGTGGGTGCTCCAAGGCTGGCAAGGAGCTGTTTCGTATGTGTTAGTGGGGGCTGGATGGCTGCTATTAGCTGCTCCCTTGCTATAGCAGCGGCTCAGTTCTGTGCATGACGCAAAGTGTCACTGACACAATGACGGAACTGCTCAATGCCGGTTCTGTTGTCCAGCATCATTCACCCTGTGGGCCAGTTCTTCCCACAGGACTGTTCGGTCACGTAGTGCTTCTGTGCCACGTCCGAACAGGACAGCATACTGCTGTATAAGATACTGAATGATTACATCATTCTCCATTGAAGTAAAGGCTGGTAGCCTTTCTCGTGGTATGATAGCTGGAAGACAAACAGGAGAAAAGGTTACATGACCTCATACGGTTGTCTACTTGCACATCAACACAGAATATTACATAACAATATTCCAAACTACAACCTAACCCTATAATAAGCTGTCATTACACTCCTGGCCTTGACCTATCTTATTCCACCCAATGTTGCACAGTTCACTGCATAATCCTCTATTCTCCATTCATTCTGTGTATAGGGAGGACAGTGGCCATCGTTCATGTGGATGGTGGCAAATCTGTGTTTGACTGTAGTGTGTGATGGAGGTGTGAGCACATGCCTTAGTAAAGGTAAGAGGCAGACTGATGTTCTCATGGCACAGGAAGACTTGCTGTTGTTGCCTTCAGTAATATTATGTACATGTTCACCATTCATGAGGGGGGTAGTTTATTTGATGTGCATATAACCCTATAGGATATGTTTGGACAGGGTGGCACTGTTCCCACCTAACCTGTGTGATGCATGTTGCCTATATCCATGGCATGTGTGTATGAGGTGTGCTTTACCCTCAGTACAGGCTGAATTGTGTTGCTGCCTCTGAGAATGACTACATATGTGAAGAGACTCTGTTGCAATTTTCCTTGGTGGTGGGGATATGTCTGATTTATAGTCATAATCAGTCTTACATGTCAGCTGTCAACATACATGCTTGCTGAGATAGAGGTGGACTTGCCTCCAAGTTGTTGGCTGCACCTATGTGTCCCTGTACAGCCAATATAGCATCCTATTATGTGGTTTGTGTATCGCTGCTGTCCATCAAAGAGGATTACTCTCTCCTTGGAGGAGGCTAATTTTACAGGTCAGGTAATGCTGATTGCTTATAACTACAGTGGATAACTGTTACAATGACTGGTATTTGTGCAATTGGAACATGACACCACAAAACTCATTTGAAATAAATTCACACCAGTAATGTGACCTCTATCCTTTACAATTCAATGTAAAACATGACAATCGGGTCTGTGAAAACATATGTGAAATAATCAGTACAATAAGCCAGTTGAATGAGTGCATACCCTTAAAGTGATATGTTGTGTGAACACCTGTTGAGATAACTACAACATCCATTTGTCTTGGTTTTCACACTGTTGGAAAAATATGTACTTAAACATATATGAAGTGCTAGTTTAAAAGCAAATAGTATGTAATGCATTTTATTTTGTTTTACAATATGGCAGTAAGAATGATCTTACATGCAATTGCTTGAAGCTTTGGAGCTGCAGTGTGATTGAACTCTGACCCTGGCAGTAGCCAGCTCAGCAAGCTTATGTTTTTTACTAATGATTATTTGCTGGGTCAGGAAAAAGGATGTATCTTTTTTTCTCTGAGATAGTTGGCCTTGTGAATATTATCAGCACAGCTGCTATTAGTTAATGTTGCCAGAAGGAACAAAGAAGCGTATTAAGAACCAAACTGACTATTGTATTTGAGCAGGACTGGAACCTTGAAAGAGCAACATTTACAGAAAGACATTATAACTGACCAGGTGCCTTGCAAGGCTGTATTATTTTTATGGGAAAGTTTTTAAAAAGTATAACCTCAGCACTTTTTTATGAATAGAATATTGTAGACTATAGTGATGTAAGTGCCCTGTGACTGACCACGTCAGTAAGGTGGGCAAGACTGATTGTAAATAGTATAAAACAATGTATACTTTTTGAATGTAATTAGTCAAAATTTTATACTTGTATTGTATAGTCGTTTGCCTTCTGGTGTACACTAGTAAAACGTTTTGAACTTGAACCTCCTGTATTATTGACTGTTATTTAAGAAAAACCTGATGATTTTACAGTCTGTTTTAATAATTTTGCTGACATTTTGGTCCTTCTTAGCCGAAATTCCCTTGGTAAGCTACAGATCAGAATACAACGGTGGTGGAGAAGCTGCGCAGGAGAAGGTACCAAAACACGGTTCTTCTTGAAGTGAAAAGACCTCTGACTGAATTGTTGTGTGTAAAGAGGCTGGCCACTTTCTGATCTGTGGCTGAAGAGCGGAAAACTGGCCCCCAAGAAGAAAATGTGCAGTCATAAATGGGAGGCTCAGGTAGGAAGAATTTCCCTCTTTGCTTTTGTTTTAGATCAGGGACCAGGCTACAGTATAATGTTACTTAGATTTGTTTTTACAGATCAGGAACGAATTGCAGTACTGTATATTTGGTCATAGATCAGGAAAACAGGATAAAGTAGACAGTCATTCTAGACAGGACTGAACAGAGGGAAGAAAATACCACGTGGTAAGAAAAGGGTTAAGTAACAGTCTTTTTTAAGACATGGGAAATCAGTGCACTAAAAGATCGCGAGACCCGCCCCTAACTGATGACGCGAAATATATGCAATTGCAACGAGCAGATAATATTAGATATTATACAAAATGGGTTAACAAGTACAAATTTGACGGTAAATTAAACAAAATTTCGTTAGTTAAACTTTTAAAACAGTTAAAATCTGACGCAGAAGGTCAGGCAAAAAAACAACGACAGTTAGGCATTCCTCAGACAGATAGGTGGATTGAGGAAGTGAACCGAAGGGAACAAAAGATTAAAAATACAAAAGCATTATTTTTAGATAAAGAAGATAATAATACAGTAATAGCAATGGCCCCTCCACCTCCTCAGATACCTTTTTCAGGATATGAAACAGGAGGACAAGCCAGTCCCCTTCCACGATATCCTGAGATTGCACGGGCTTTAAAACAACCATTCATAAGAGAACCTATTGAAACTAGATCCCGAACACGTAAAACACTTAGGGATACAGATTTATATCAAATAGGGAGAGATTCACTAGAAGAAAGTGAAGAAAAAATCTGACCACTAATCGAAGTACCGAACCCTCAAGCAGGACAGGAAGGACAGGACCCAACTCTCCTAGTGTATAGACCATGGACACCGGAAGATATCCGGAAAGCTACAGAGGGAATCCCTCATCCAAAAATTAATCATGAGAAGTTTATACAAGATTTACAAGGTATGAGACTAAGTTACCACTTAAATGGGGAAAAAGTGGAGAAGGTAGTTAGACAAGTTATAGGTCCAGACTGGCACATTTGTGGCACCTGGAACGCTCGTGACAGACAGCTCAGGCCACTCCTACACAGTGACGCAGAGCTAGATACCAGAGTGAAAGGTCTTACAGACCGAATCTCTGAAAAATGGAAACCTAGAGCAGATTGGACCTGTATTAATCAATGCATACAACAAGATAATGAAACTGTAGATGGATACTATGGTAGATTATTGGAATGTTTTAATAACCATAGGGGTATGCCTATTCCTGAGAATCAGAAGAATGATAGTTCATATGAACAGCAGTTAAAAAATGCATTTCTGAAAGGTTGTATTGCCCCTATTAGTAGTTTTATTACAAAACATATGATAGATCACCGAACGAGTAGGCTACAAGCCCTACTAGAGTATACTAGGCATGCTGAGAGACATTTTAATAGCAAAAAGAAAAAGAAAGCGCAAGTCTTCACAGCTGAAGATGGAGCAAAAGTTTTTGTAGTACAGTCAAATAAAAAGGGGAAGAGAAATGCTCAGGGTAATAAATACTCTGGCAAAACCTCAGAGGATTTAGAAGAAAGGAAAAGGAAAGGTGAGTGCTTTAAGTGCGGCAAAAGAGGACATTTGGCGAGGGATTGCAGGTCAAATAAAAAGGTGACTACTGAAGAAAAAGATAAAGGTGATGAGGATTGACTATATGATAGTGATAACAATCAGAACTCATCAGGAAAGGTTAATAGACAAAGAGAAAATGTAAATGTGGTAGAAGGGATAGAGGAAGTCCAGACAGATGTGGAGGATGATGAAAGTGAAGTTTTAGACTTAGCATTATTGAGCTTGGAGCTCTATCTGGCAGATACAAAACCGGAAGTTACACTTCTAGTGGAAGGAAGGGAAGTGAAATTCTTGTGTGACTCAGGAGAGTCACGAACTTTGATACACCCTTCAAAGTTGCCAAAACACTCTGAATCACCTGACTATATATTAGTGAAAGCAGCAAATGGGCAGCTATATAGGGAACCACTTTCCCATGATATAGCAATAACTGACCCTATTTCAGGTATGACCCAGAAAAGTAAAATAGTGGTTTCTGCAAAATGTCCAGTAAACTTATTGGGGAGAGACCTTATGCAGATTTTCGGAATAGTAGTAGTTCCTACCATGCAGGGTATGGAGGCACAGAGACAAATGGATGCTTTTGTAGTGTGATCGGAGGGCGAAGCCTATTATTGGTACAGCCAGGACTTAGTTACGACTGGTCCAGGGGCAGTAACCAAAGAACTGATGAACGTAGCCATCAGTAAGGTATCCTCCCTTAACACTGATCAGCAGCATTTGTTACATTGTACTCTATACTACCGTAGCACACCAGGACCTGATAAGGAATATGAGCAAGAATTGTTTAGAAATCCGGCCAATAGACTAATATTGCAAACCTTATATTGGGATACTGAGGGTAACAGTGTAGCAAGTTGTTCACTGCCTCAAGAATTCATGAAATTGTACAAATCTAACAGACTGCCACATGTCAGTTTAACAAAACATAAAAACGTGAGATGGGCAGATTTGGGTAAAAAAGTAACAAGATGGGAAAAACAAACTGATTTAGAATTATCACAACAAGGTGTACAAAAACAAAAATTGAATTGGTTAACACAAGCACGTCCAGCTGTGCACTTACAACATAGTGAGGACAGCTGATTAGCATTTCTACTAGAGGAAGAAGAGAAAGCCTTGTTTGATGTACCAAGCATTCTTTGGTCAACAGGGAAATAAGATGTGGGACTTATTCGGACAGCAGGTCCAGTAATCATTACACTGAAATCAGCCTTTAGACCACAAAAGAGACAATACCCCTTGAGGAAGGATGCAGAGCAGGGAATTAAGCCTATAATAGCAGCATTACTCAAGGAAGAAATATTGGTAGAATCTTTGAATTCACCATGTAATACCCCTCTATTTCCTGTTGAAAAAGCAAACGGGGAATGGCGGATGGTACAGGATTTACAAGCTGTAAATGATGCAATAATACCTAGAGCACCTACGGTGCCAGACCCACACACTTTATTAAACAACTTAAAGCCACAACAAAAATATTTTACTGTAGTAGATATAAGTAACGCCTTCTTTTCAATACCTATACATCCTGATAGCCAGTATTGGTTTGCCTTTACATTTCAGGGTAAGAGATATACTTATACTCGACTACCACAGGGATATTGTGAAAGTCCAACGATATTTGCACAAGAGATGGCTAGCAACCTGGTGGGATTTACTCCACCAGGGGGCAGTCAGATACTACTTTATGTAGATGACATCCTGTTAGCAGCCCCTACCCAGCAGCAGTGTAGGGAAGATACAATTGCATTGTTGAAATTTTTAGCACAACAGGGACATAAAGTAAACAAGAACAAGTTACAACTTTGGAGAAAACAGGTCAGATACCTGGGATATGTAATATCCAAGGAAGGTAGAATACTAGATGAGGATAGAAAAACAGCAATTTTACAGGCACCCAAACCAACTACCAAAAAGGAAATGATGTCCTTCTTGGGAACGACTAATTTTTGTCGAAGTTGGATACCGAATTATGCCTTGGAATCGGCTCCATTGGCTGATTTAATATTCAAAACACCAATGGCAGCACAAGATGCATTACAATGGACACCTGAAGCAGAAACAGCCTTCTGCAGACTAAAACAATTGATAGCTTCATCATTAGTTTTAGGACTACCTAATTACCACAAAAGATTTTTTCAAACTGTAGATTGTAAACAGGGATATATGACGTCAGTTTTGACGCAACAGCATGGAAGTAAGCAACGCCCCATAGCTTACTATTCATCACAGTTAGACCCAGTGGCACGGTCTTTGCCACATTGTGTACAAGCAGTAGTCGCAGCTGCAATGGCAATACAGGCTTCAGCCTCAATGGTGTTATTCCACCCTCTCACTTTGAGAGTGCCTCATGCAGTCGCAATAATTTTGCTACAAGAAAAAATAGCATACCTGTCTCCTGCTAGGCATCTTTCTTGTATGACTGTATTGCTGAGCCAACCTCATATGACAATTGAACGTTGTACAACATTAAACCCATCAACGTTACTTCCAACCCCTCTGGATGGCATGCCACAGCTGCCTACAGGAAATTGAGCAAATAACTTCACCTAGACAAGATCTTACTGATATACCTTTGAATGATGCTAAAGTAACATTTTATGTGGACGGCTCATGCAAAAAGGGTCCTACAGGGAAGAATCTAGTAGGGTATGCAGTAGTCATAGACACAGACATTTTGGAAGCACAACCACTGCAGCATAATTTGTCTGCTCAAGCAGCAGAACTGATAGCCTTAACACGAGCCTGCACTCTAGCAAGAAACAAATGTGTAAACATATATACTGATAGTCAGTATGCTTTCTCTACAGTGCATGTTTTTGCGCAGCAATGGAAGAACAGGGGAATGATAACATCCACTGAAAAACCAATTAATCATGCACAACTTATTTTAAATTTATTGGATTCCATCCAATTACCTACTAAAGTAGCTATTTGTAAATGTGTAGCTCATACGAAACAACAGGATCCGATTTCAAAAGGTAATGCACGAGCTGATGCAGCTGCTAAGCAAGCAGCTTCAGACTCGGAAACTTTACTTTTAAATGAGGAATTACAACCATCTGAAATTCTAGATTTAGAAATGTTAAAAACAATGCAGACATTAACTATGAAGGCAGAAAAACAAAAATGGGAAAGACGAGGTGCGATCCTCAAAAACGGACTGTACATCTCCAAAAAAAAAAAAGCCAATATTACCATCTAACTTACTTAGATATGCAGCCTTGTTGAGCCATGGGCAGAGCCATATCTCAACAGGGGGGATGGTACAGTTAGTAAATAAAATACTCCAAACATACGGGTTTACGAATTACACACAAAAATTTTGTGCAGCATGTCACATTTGTAATTAACATCATGCACAAGTGGCATTCAAACCCAAACAAGGGAGTTTTCCTACACCACCATATCCGTTCCATACTATTTGTATGGATTTCATAGAATTGAATAAATGTGAAGGGAAAAAATACTGCTTAGTGATTATAGATATGTTTTCAAAATGGGTGGAAGCCTTTCCAACTAGAAATCCGGATGCAGCAACAGTGGAAAAGGCCCTGGTAAAAGAAATAATTCCTAGATTTGGCATACCGAAAAAAATCTATAGTGACAATGGGACACACTTTGTCAATCAGACAATCCAACAACTTGGGAAATTCTTTGGGATCTCTTTGAAAAATCATTGTGCTTACCACCCCCAGTCTGCAGGACTGGTGGAGAGATATAATGGGATTTTGAAAAATAAGTTGAGGAAGTTGATAAGTGAGACTCAGAAGAATTGGATTTGCTGTTTGCCTTTGGCATTGCTGAGCATGAAAAACAGTTCCAAATGTAAAGGGCTTGACTCCTTTTGAAATAATATTTGGGAGGGCATATTATGTGCCACAATGGAAAGCACTCATGCCTGCAGAGCTGGAGGCTGACAGCTCAATAGCTAGTCACATGAAAAAATTGTTAACCAATAAGACTGTTTTGCAGTTAAACTCTTTTTCAGATAAAGAACAAACGAAACCGGAAGCAGTGCTGACCCCGGGGTCCTGGGTTTGGTTGAAGGTTATCAAAAAGAAAAATTGGACAAGTCCGAAGTGGGAAGGTCCATACCAGGTACTGTTGGCGACGCCTACTGCAGTAAAGATTGCTGAGAGGTTGTTCTGGGTTCATCTGACACACTGCAAACCGGTGAAGAACTTTCAGCTTGATAAACATTTTGTAGCTGATGCACCACAAAAGCAGGATGGCCAGGAGCAAAGTGTATAAGAATGCAAATCAACCCCAAAGAAATTGCTTAACTGTCTTGCTAATTATACACCTATTGACTATGATCGTGGTGACTTGCCTTTTGTTGTGGTTTTTCTTGCATATAACCACACAAATAAAATTGACAAAACGTGATGAACTGTCTATAGACTGGCATCCAAACTTGAACACATACCTGGCCATGAAGCGTGTATATGTAGAGACTATGAACGTTTCAAACTGCTGGGTTTGTACTGCTATACCAATAGCATATGGAGGACTTTTGATGTCCGCTGTCCCTTTGGGGATAAATGAAACTTGGGAAAATCTACTTTTTGACACAGGTTCTGTGAGGTCACAGGACAAAGTTGCATTGTATTTACCCATTACACAGAAAGGAATTGTTTGTTTCTATAAAAATGATACACTCCAAGTTGGTTGGAGTAACTGTAACATAACTGTATCTTACAAATGCTATATTAAGGCCAAAGATAAAAGTACTAGTTGTAGCACAAATTATGATTCATATTTGAGCTTAATGAAAACAACGATAAAAGATGTGCAGAAAAATCCTGAATTGCATAAACAATTATCTGTTATAGACAAGAAAATGTTTCATTCAGAGTTAACCCGCATCAGTACTAAAGTAGAAAACTGTTATTTTGTTTGTGGGAAAAAGGCATATAAATGGTTACCTGAGAATTGGTCCGGCAGTTGTTTTTTGGGTTATCTGGTTCCAGCTATAAGGCATACTGCTGAGTTACCTCTGGGTAAGATACGAAAAGTACAGTTTTGTACCTACCATAAATGTAGATGTTCGAAGATCCACATTGCTGCAGTCATAACCTGTGGGTAGTCCGCTGTCCTCGGTCGGCCCGAATCCCAAAGTATTAGGCTGGCGTCGGTCATGGTCGCTTAGATCTGACGTCAACTAAAGCATGACCGCGTCATATCCCCAGTCTTTCTTGCCCCAGATGTCAGAAGGCCCTAAAAGAAAGGCCATAACCAAAACAATATTTACAACCCAAAACACACAACCACCCCAAACTACAGTGAGGAAGGAGGGAGGGTAATTTGGACTGCAGCAATGTGGATCTTTGAACATCTACATTTATGGTAGGTACAAAACTGTACTATGTTCTTCATCTCACATTGCTGCAGTCATAACCTGTGGGTAGAATCCCAAAGCAAAGGTAAAGGGAGGATGGCAAAATTATAAAGCATTGGGAGCTGCTAACATGCCCTGTAAAACTGCAGTGGCAAACCCAGCCCTAGATTTGGAATAAAGAGGGAGATGGTAATGTTTAGAAAAAGTGTGCACTGAACTCCAAGTAGCTGCCTCCAAGATATCTTTAGCAGCTACACCTTAAAAAGCAGTAGAAGTGGCAGTAGCCCTAGTGGAATGAGGTCTGATTCCAGCGGAATCTCCTTACCATGATGAGAATAACAAAAGCAATGCAATGGCCAATCCACTTAGAAATAGTTTGCTTAGAAACAGGTTTCCCTGAGATCCCAAAGCAAAAGAAACAAACAACTGTTGAGACTGTCTGAACCCTTTAGTTCTGCTCAAATAATAACGCAACTGCCTGTGAATATCCAAAGAATGCAAAATTTTTTCCCCTTTATTTTGGGGATCAGCATAAAATGTAGGCAAATGAATAGATTGGTTCAAGGCCACATTTGAAACAACTTTAGGCATAAAAGTAGGGTTAGGGATACCCTATCCTTATGAAAAATCAGGAAGGGCTCAACTGCCATTAGAGCCTGTAATTCAGATACCCTTCTAGCAGGCGTAATGGCCAACAAAAAAAGCAGTCTTCCAAGACAAAAACTTCAACTCAGATGTAGCTGCAGGTTCAAAAGGAGGTAAAGTGAGTTTTTCCAACACAAAATTGAGATCCCAGGAAGGAGTAGGAGCTCTCGGGGGTCTTATGTTCTTTGCCCCTCTAAGAAATTGCTTAAACAAAGGATGAGAGAATAATGGTGGGTCACAATCATAGTGAGCAGAAATGGCTGCAGCATGAACCTTTACAGAGGAGAAAGACAAACCTTTGTCTAGTAATTCTGTAAGATACTGAAGAGAAACACTCAAATTAGGTACTGAAACATCAAAGCTCTTTGCTTGGCTCCAAAGAAAAAATCTCCTCCATTTATCAGCATAAACTTTCCTTGTACTAGGCCGTCTGGCCTCCAAAATAACATCAAAACTTGTTGAGGAAGCTGCGACCCTTCAGGGTCTAGAACCGAATATGCCAGGCTGTCAGATGCAGGGACTGTATCCTTACATTGAGGAAATGATTGCCTGCCTGGGACAAAAGGTGTGGAATTGACGGCAAAGGCCAAGGAGGCTCCCGTACTAAACTCCTCAGCAGAGGGTACCAGTGCTGGCGTGGCCAATCTGGAGCTATTAGAATCATGGAGGGCTTGTCCTGTCTGACCTTCAAGAGCACCTTGGGAAGGAGAGGCAGAGGAGGAAAGGCATAGACGTGAAGATTGTTCCAACTGAATGATAGAGCATCCACTTTCCAAGCTTTCGGATGAAACAGCTTTGTGCAAAACTTTGGCAGCTGGAAATTTAGTGGGGAAGCGAATAGATCTATGTCTGGTGTCCCCCAAAGCACTGTCAACTGTCGAAATACATGAGGATCCAATTTCCACTCATGGGGATCCACCATCTGTCTGCTCAAAACATCCGCTAAGGAGTTCTGTGCTCCTGGCAGAAACCTTGCCTGAAGAGTGAGGTGCAAACTGAGAGCAGTCTCCCACAAAATCATAGCTTGTCTGCAAAGAGGGTACGAATGGGTTCCCCCTTGCTTGTTGATGTACCACATGACAGTTGTGTTGTCTGTTTGAATCAACATGTGTCCTGGTTGAAGTAGATCCTTGAAAGCCATCAATGCAAATTGGACTGCTAACATCTCCTTCATGTTGATATGCAAATGTTGAAGTCTGGCAGGCCACGTGTCTTGAACCCATTTTCCATTGAGGTGTGCTCCCCAAGCCTTGTCTGAGGCATCTGTCGTTAAGATCTGACTCGCCTCTGGTCGGGTTACAGAGAGTCCCTTGTTTAGGTGACATTCCTGAGCCCACCACAAAAATTCCTTTTGAATGTAAGGTATTATCTGAATGACAGTGTCCAAATCGTGGCAGTGTTGAGTCCATACACTTTTGAGATACCATTGTAACTTCCTCATATGCAGTTTGGCATTGGGAAGCACCAGAATACAAGATGCCATGAACCCCAAGGCTTGAAGGACTGTCCTTGCAGTCAGCCTGGACAGGACAGACAATTGTTGGAAGTAAAGGGTAAGATTTCTTTGCTTGTCCGGGGTCCATCTGAGAGGCTGTATTCAGTCTTTCACCCAGAAAGCACATGTCCTGAGAGGGTACTAGACTGGACTTTATTTCGTTCACAGAATACCCTAGGCACCTTAACACTGCCATAACATACTGAAGATGGTGAAGTAGTTTGTCTTTGTCTTGAGCAAGAATCAGGCAATCGTCCAAATAAGGATAAATCTGTATTCCTCTTAACCTTAAGAAGGCTATCACTGGAGCCAGAACTTTTGTGAACACCCTGGGCAGTAGATAAGCCAAAGGGCAATGCAGAGAACTGATAATGTAAAGTCCCAGCCAGCAGGAATCTCCTGCAGCTGGGCCTGATAGGAATATGAAGATAAGCCTCCTTGAGATCCAGAGTTACCATCCAGTGATCTTTGCCTAGCAGAGGCAGAAGTTGTTGCAAAGTCAACATTTTGAATTTTAGAATGTCCAGGTAAGTGTTGAGAATAGACAAATCCAGAATTGGCCTCCAAGTGTTTCCTTTCTTGGAATAAAATCCTAGGCCCACTTCTGACGGAGGGACCTGCTGGATAGCCCCCATTTGTAGAAGTAAAGAAATCTGTTTGAGAGCCTCCACCTTTTGCTGAGGAGGAATGTCTGGCATGCCTTTGAAAGGGGGCAATGTGTGGAAATAAAACTTGTAACCTCGGTTTATGATGTCCAGCACCCATTTGTCCTGGGTGACTAAAAGCCAATTTTGCCTGAAAAGTGCCAACTTTCCTCCCAGAGGAGCTGCCTGACAGGAAGGATCGGGAAGCTGAAGATGCAGGTCATTGGGTCTGTTTACGAAAGGACTGGCCCCTGCCCTCACCTGTAGACTGTGCAGGGGAACTCCACGTCCTAGGCCTAAAAGAACCCTGTGCATGAGCTCTGCCCCTACCACGTCTAGATCTACCCCTAGACTGTAAATCAGAAGAAGGGTAAGCCCATCCCTTAGTAGGCCAATTCCTGCTAAACTTAGGGGGCTGCACCTGCAAAAAATCCTTAACAGTCTGCATAGACCTAGCTTTGTCTTCCATTTTCTTCAAGACTGACTCCACAGGAGAACCAAACAAAACTTCAGACTGCAGGGGAGCATCCAAAATTCGAGCTTTAACATGCTCTGACAAGTTCTGATCCTTAAGCCAGGCGTGCCTATGAATAACTGATCCAGTGGCAGCCACCTTGGAAGAGGCCTGTAAAGCATCAAAACCACACTGCAAAGAATGCTTACCCACCTGATCGGAGGCATGAACCAAATCCTGTAATTCTTTACACTCTATGCCCTCTGCTAAAGCATCTACCTTAGATTTCAACTGACTAAGGAGAAAATTCTGGTACTTCAGCATATGAAACTGGCAATTCAAAGCCCTCATTGCAAGAGTGGAAGAGGTATACACTTTTTAGCCAACCTATCCAAAGCTCTAGAGTCTTTATCCATAGGAACTGGATTCTTTACAACAGAAGCCCTGACACCCTTAGGTCCCTGGCTAATAGTTTCTGGGTCAGCCCTAGGGCTCTTATACAAATATTTATGAGCCTCTGGCACTCTGTAATACCTATCTGGCTTAACCGGGGCAGGAGGCAAAGAATCTGGATTAAGGGAAGCCTCAGAGAAAACATCCTGCACAACATCCAAAACAGGAGGGATAGCCAATGGCCTATGTTGTGGTAAAAATAGGAATTCCCTAAGCCTCTTTCGGGAATCTGAGAAATCCTGACCTTCCCATTTAAAATGTTCCCTCATAGAATGCAGGGTTTCTGAAAAAGAAAAATTCTCTGGAGGAAGCAGAAGGACTAGAATCCTCTGTCTGAATCAGAATAAGGGGGAAAATCCTGAATGTCTTCAGCCGAAGACTCTGAGTAATCTGAAGAGTGTTCCAATCCTTCCACCTCTGGCTCCACCCTAGGCCTCTTATCTGGAGGGGGCATAGAACCTCTGATCAAGGAAATCAAATCTTCTGCCATTTTAAGCATGTGTTTTTTAGGTACAGAACCTGCAGAAGTAGGACTGACGCCAGAGGAAGACAAACCAGGCCTGGCCTTGGAAGGTACCTTAGAGACAGAGGGAAAAGGCCTAACCACCTTATGTAAAGAAGGGATTACAGCAACCTGAGAGGCCCCCTCAGCCTGACCCGACTCCTGAGAGGCCACATCTTGCAAAATTAAAGGTTCCCCCTGAGACTCAACTGAAACCTCGGCTGGATCCACAGATTCCACCGTGGTTTCTAAAGAACCGGCGTCCGCATTAAACTGAGGCAAGAAAAGACAAAAATATTTCCCAACGGGGTACTTAGCCCAACTTGGTTTTGGTCTGAAACTCAGAATACGAAAATTTCAGGGCTGCTTCTGCTTCGGACCATGCGGCAAGAAAGACTGGGGATATGACGTCGGTCATGCGCTTTAGTACCAAGGCGTACTGACGTCAGATCTAAGCGACCATGACCGACGCCAGCCTAATACTTTGGGATTCGGGCCGACCGAGGACAGTGGACTACCCACAGGTTATGACTGCAGCAATGTGAGATGAAGAACATCGTAAGAGATGTGGCCCAAAGGACTGGGAACTCAGTCGGAAAACCTGCTAATCCAGTGGGTAAGATCGAGGCTGGCTGGAAAGACCATTCATCCGTAAAAGATAAAGAAAAATTAACTCATATGGACTTAAGTGACAGTGTTATATCCTGGGCTGGAATATTCCCAGCCTATGGAGCAGTCAAATCGATCTGGGAGCTGAGAAAATTGTCAAAACTTCTCGAAGTAATGAGTAATGCAACCTTTTCCGCTCTCAAACTTATAACTGATGAACTGAATGCAATGAAAACTGTTGTGCTACAAAACCGAATGGCTCTTGACTTCACCCTAGTGGCGAGAGGTGGTACGTGCACGCTTATCAAAGAAGAATGCTGTGCGTACATACCAGATAATAAACATGAAATTAACGATCACCTAGAGGTAATACAGCAGGTATCGGCCATGACTGAACCAGGCCCAAACCCACTGACGAACTTTTTCCAGGGTCTGTTTGGTGGGTGGGGCTCAATCCTGATGAATATTTTGATTGCCATTTGTGTCGTTTTGCTCATACTAGGAGCATGTGTCTGTTGCGGGATACCCTGTATAAAAAGACTAGTTAGAGAATTTGTTGACGTAACTGTAACTGAGACTATGTATCAAGACATTGAATTGGATTTATTAGTTCCAAATGAAATTCTTTCTGAAATATAAAACAAATGACTTGCCTAGTTAAAAATCTCTAAGAGGAAAAGGCTAGGGAACAAAATGATGTTGTTTATGTTTCTAAATAAAATAAAAAGAATTAAAAGGAGGGAGAATGTTAGAAAAATATGTACTTAAACATATATGAAGTGCTAGTTTAAAAGCAAATAGTATGTAATGCATTTTATTCTATTTTACAATATGGCAGTAAGAATGATCTTACATGTAATTGCTTGAAGCTTTGGAGCTGCAGTGTGATTGAACTCTGACCCTGGCAGTAGCCAGCTCAGCAAGCTTATGTTTTTCACTAATGATTATCTGCTGGGTCAGGAAAAAGCATGCATCTTCCTTCCTCTGAGATAGTTGGCCTTGTGAATATTATCAACACAGCTGCTATTAGTTAATGTTGCCAGAAGGAACAAAGAAGCGTATTAAGAACCAAACTGACTATTGTATTCGAGCAGGACTGGAACCTTGAAAGAGCAACATTTACAGAAAGACATTATAACTGACCAGGTGCCTTGCAAGGCTGTATTATTCTCATGGGAAAGTTTTTAAAAAGTATAACCTCAGCACTTTCTTATGAATAGAATATTGTGGACTATGGTGATGTAAGTGCCCTGTGACTGACCACGTCAGTAAGGTGGGCAAGACTGATTGTAAATAGTATAAAACAATGTATACTTCCTGAATGTAATTAGTCAAAATTCTATACTTGTATTGTATAGTCTTTTGCCTCCTGGTGTACACTAGTAAAACGTTTTGAACTTGAACCTCCTGTATTATTGACTGTTATTTAAGAAAAACCTGATGATTTTACAGTCTGTTTTAATAATTTTGCTGACACACACTCAATAGTATTGTACAGGTTATGGGTTACATTTGAGGTGTGGAACATTTTTGAACGATTATTTGTGGTCTAATTGTCAGAGCACACAAACCTGGCATTCCAACAGGGGTGTGTACACTTTTGATATCCACTGTATGTAGGTGTTGCTATAGCTGTTAGTGTTAGGCATGGGCAATGGGTCATAACACAGATGAACACTTCAATGATTACTACATGATAATCATGCCGACTGTAGTACCCATATCACTGTCAGGGCAATGCAACAAGCAGTAGCTGTGCACATTTATTTCTGCTGTATGCACTGACACTGATATTACACACGTGCAACATGCACACCCATATCATCAGTTTTGTGTCTTCAAGCTGGACATACACATACATACAGTTACCCAGGGAATACCTGGTATATATTTGTGTTCTGTGTTAGTATGGCACACTGTATTCAGAGTCTTGCTAATCAATCATACTTCTTAGCCAGTTATACCCACAGGACTTCAGGACAATGACCCACATCATTGGTTGACAAAACTAATATCAATATTGATACCATATTACTCTAGCTGCAACATACATATTTAAGTTGACTGAACATTAGCCTTTGACACCACTGAGATAACCTGGAAGATGTCCAACAGTCATAACTACACTATTATGTTACGTTGTCATTACTGGAAGACTTGCCACTGGTTTGGCAGACATAGGTCAGGTATATGTATGTGTGTGTGTGTGTGTGTGTGTGTGTGTGTGTGTGTGTGTGTGTGTGTGTCTAAAGATATCAGTCACAAATGTGCTTATTGTCCAGCAGAACACTGTAGAGTTGAATGTTATTAATTCAGGATATCACATGCAGTTCAGCACACATGTCTGGAACAGTACTGTACTATGCACATGCCCTATATACGTCTCTTAGCTTTCCAAGACAAACATATATCATATTCATAGTCACAGGTAATATATGGATATGGACAACATCCTATCAACTGGCCTAGCAGAGGCACAGTCACAACTGTTTGACAGACAGTCTAGTGATTGGCAAATGTGAGCTGTCCTTTCCCAGGGTGAGTCAGGCTCCTGACCTGTGATACCACCTCTCAAACTCTTACAGCATCACATGTGGGCAAAGCCTAACATGATGGGTGGGGGTAAATAGGGACATATTGTACATATTTCTGTTACACAGTTATGAAGTTTTTAGCATAATACATTTTGCATTACTGTAACTGTTCTGAAGGATATATAGTCTTACACTCAAGTGTTTGCCATTACTTCATGACTTCAGTCCTCAGCTATTTGTCAGACAGGAAGAGATGTCAAGAGGAAAAGACATAACAGTCCGATTTCAATATCTGGCCATTCTGTGAAGATTCGTAAAGATGACAGGTATGGCTGTGATGTCTCCCACTGCAGACAGAGCTAGATGCTATGGCCATAGCAGTTGTACAGCAGGACATCAATACAGCACGTTTTGTTGGCACATCCACATTTTTCAAACCCAGCTATCCCATTATTACAGACCAAGTAATACATTAAATTACATGCTTAAATGTTTCACATACCTTTTTTGGGGGTGGGGGTTGTTGTATATTCAAACCCAAGTGTTTTGGTTTCGTTATTGTCTCACTCCGCCATTCTCTTTATCTCTCTCTAGTACAGGGATTGAGTGGGTTTGATTAAGTGACAGCATGGGTTTTGTAGGTGATGGTCATGGACAGGTGATGGCCTATGCACCAATCGGTGTTCCCCGCTTGCTAATTGCATGCAGAGCAGCTGTGCAGTTCTTCCAATAGCCAATGTCATGGCAATCAACTCCTATAAATGTGTACTTCCTGTGGCTGTTGTCCCTTTACCTTGCTTATAAGGAACACATCCTGCGTGTGGGCAACAGTGTTACAGACAGCAGGTGAGAATATCTCTTACAACACGACATGTGGACATAGGCAAACTACAGGCTTATGTAATGTTCCAGACATAGGGACACAGTATATCACTCTTATATGCTTTGAATACTGCTAGTTTTACAGAGTTTGTGTGCACATGCTAGTCCTGCATAGCTTGCAGTCTGACAACGTTATGTGTCTGCATAGCTCTCAACTATAGGGCTAGCCATATAATGGCCATGGTTTGGGTCACTGTGTTTAGTGCATTTCCCAAACAGGTGTTGTCCTTGACAAAGTATTCCCATACTCTGTTGACTATCAGTAACTGGAAACAAGCATTAGTGTTTGCTTCATATCCCTCAGGAAGGATATGTTGCAAACAATCCTGTAATACCAGCGACTTTCACAGTGTATGAGTGCAATATAATGAATATGGCCCTGTGTTTGACCCTATGTTCTCCACTTATATACCACTCTTTG
>NC_056741.1:1175346586-1175381586 GCF_019279795.1 Protopterus annectens | reverse complement strand
ACCTGTCGAAGCTGTAGAAAAATGTGTGTTTACACTACCTGACTGTAACAATACTCATATATTCTTATGTGAAAATATGCAGACAGCTTAGTACCACTCCCGGGATTCAAACCCTGCTAGTTTGTTCAAAAAGTAGTCATGATGCTGATGTTTATCAGAACAAGAACAAGATATCAAGGAACTGCTATTTCCTGCATGAGTGTTTTCTACCTATTAGTCTATGATTTGGCCAATCTGACCTTGTACTTCTGACATTTCTGCATGGCAGACAGTTGTTCTACTGTGTACTCACACTTTCAGATATTACATTACAGGAAACAAGAGTTAGCAAGCATTTTTAATATTCAACTATCACAGCATAGTTTAGGGGAACTTTGTTATGCTTAATTTGTTGTACAAGACTTGATTGCCACATGAACCTCAGATACTTAATGCTATCAGAGCCATATTTGCTGTGCAACAGCTATACACATTTCCAGTTCCTACTAACACATTGCAAATAAAACATAACAGTCCAGAGTTGTATAGTTTTATTGACAGATTATCACTGTTTTATGTATATTACTAGCATTATCTTTGGTAATTTCAGTTTTATTCGGTTCAGACAATACACAGATTACAGCTCTGACAGGTGATATTCTACTACTTTCAATTATACTACCAGCTAGATCAGTACTCACCAAACTCGCATCACAGCCTTTGCAACCTGCTGCCATGTGCCTCCACGTTCTAAGCCCTCTCAGCTGCAGCTGTACAAGAGGCAGAGAAACATTTATGACTGCCTATCCATCACATACACAGCCCGGACTATCTTAAACAGCAATTGATACTGATACACACCAATGGGGCATTCCCTGCCAGAGCGTCTTGTTCCCACTGGTCCAGGAAGTCCCTCTTTCTCCGCTTGAGATCAGCATAGTGATGCCGAACCTGCTCACCAGTCCGAGGGATCCCAGTAGCACTGGTGAGTTCATGGGCAAGATAGTCCCAGTCCTCCAGTTTATATTCTGAGCCTTGGTACTGGCCCTGCAGCAGTCTCAAATCATGGTTTTCAACAAGGAGTCCAACCATGACCCTGGACTCCAGAATGTCCCAACGTTGTGCATGAAAGCGAACACCTTCTCCTACTCCAGCCATGGTGCCTACAGTGATGAGCTCCAACTAGTTATGGACTGTATTCCTGCCTACAGGGTTTAAATAGGGCCGATTTCCCACACGTTGCCGTGATTGGTTACTTTTGAAACTGCTGAGCTCAGCTAAGCTACGGGCAAACCTGCTTAGCTAAGGTTGGCAGTGCTTAAAGGGACGGGTTCATAACTGCTTATCACTGGGCAAATCCACTTAGCTTGGCTACTAACTGTTTAGCATTTATATTTAAGCAATGCTTTATTATATTTAAGCTTGGCATTGCTTACATTTTAGTTTTATAGACTATCAGCTGTGTGGGATTGATTAATTATTCCTATCAGCTGTGTGGGATTGATCATTCCTGACATATTATTTTGTTTACCTTCCCTAATATCCCACTCTGTGCTTTCATTACATTTATTCTTATGTGACTACCTGTATGGGGCACTTGTGTTTATATGGGGGTTTCACAACTTTATTACACTGACACCTCACATCTGGCCCTAATACACTGCTCTGGTTGCAAATATAAATTATTTACTACATAACTACACTTAAAAATTACATTTGTGGTGATTTCACATACAAAATGCAAATGACATCAGTAGGGCTAGAACCCTGCTTGTCCACTTGCAAAGCATATGCGCTAACCACTTTGCTATTCCAGTACTTCTTACTGTGCATGTGTATTGCTATTTAACTTGTTGGGCTGTTTCAGTTCAGCTAAGCGTAGCTAAGCAGCAGGCACTCCCATGCAGCTACAGTTAATCTTTCTTGCTGATGTGGAAAAAAAAAAAACACATTACAGATATTTTTTTTAAGTATTTGTCTTGCAAAATTTATGGCTGTTAGACTAATAGGTTTTGTATTTCCATGCATTTTCTGAAAGGTATGATGTCTGCACTTCAAATTCTCTGTCATTTTCTAACTTCATTCTTTAATGCTTTGCTTCTGTTTTTACAGTGGCCACTACACTTTTATTTTACAGCCGTATACTATACAGCATTTTGGCCACATCTCTGATGTTCAAAGAGCAATCTCGCTCTTTTTGCATTGCCGTACAGAATTCTGTTATGCAAGGGGCGTATATTTTGTGAGAGCATTGGTCTCAGACACACCCTCTGCGATTGTACACATTTCTGTGTATATATTGCATCGCGCCATTATGCATATGCATATGCATGGCACGCTGCAGTGCTGCATGGGAACAGTCCCTTCCATACAGGAATAAGCTATTCCTGCATGTAAGTTTACTAAATCCGAGGGTATGTCTTTTCTGATAGCACTCATCCCAATGTCACATCATCTGCTTACAAACTCAGAATAGGACTGGATATTTTATCCTAATATACCTTCATTATGAAAAACACTGGTCTACACTCAGTAGGCAAAATTGTACACATTAAATGGAGATAAAGGTTTGCATTTATACTCTGTCTTCAGATGCTTGGCATATTAACATCCACCTGCTACCTGTTCAAGGTTTCTTAGCTTGCCATCCTTTTCCACTAGCAGAAAGTCTATTCCTAGCCATAAATTGGTCACCACCTAAAATACTCTTAAGGAGCCTTAACCATCAGAATGGCCTACTATATCTAGCAGAGTTAATGAGAATCTGCATTTTTGCTGCATCAAGTTGATGAAACATCTGTACTTATCCTTTTCCTTCATCTTCTTTTGGTAAACTACATATGCTTCCTAGTTTTTCTGTGACATTTTACTGTTATTGACCTACACCAGGGTCATGAGATAGCAAAGTGAAAGCACTATAAATCCCTCTCAGATATCATCAAATTTTATTTATACTTATGAGCTAAAATGAAACATGCACAATTTGTGGATCCTTGATATGGATAAATCTTAAGCATTAACAAACATAAGTTCAGTTGCTGCTTTTTCACTGTTTCACCACCTGGGGTGATTTGTCCTGCCTCCACCAGAATCATAAATTTGTTATCTGTTACTTCTTTGTCTTAAGCTTTGTTTCATGTTAAACATTTTTCCCTGACTTAAGTTATACATGAACTTGTCACTAGTACACCAAGCACTGTGATTACATTCTAAAATCAGGAAAGAAATAAACTTGAGCACTTTTTTGTGTCAGAAAAGTGCACAACTTTTGTTATACAGATTTCAGAGCTGCTACGTTCATACTACCACCAACAGCTCAGCTCACTGCACTGGCAACACCTGCAGGTGAACTTCCCACAGCATTGGGACTAGTAAGTCCATGCTGCCGTAATAGGTGTGTACTAGGCTAACCACCACCAAGGTCTTTACAAGGCTAGTCACGCAACCAAACCCAGTTTTGTCCCAGAGTTCCTTGGATGCCTATATGGTGAGGTAAGTTAATGAAATGGAAGCTATGGGTTATGTGTGTGGGGGGTATGTCAGTTAGGGATTAATTTACTTATGCTGACCTCTGTCCATCAGAGATATGGGGCCAAACTAGGGGTGGATTTGCGAGTTCCCATCCAATGATCAAAGTTTCTTTTGAATAGGGTCAAGGATGTACTCTTTCAAATGGATGGGGAGCTTATTTCATAGATTGAGGATCCTTTCAGACATCGGTCCATCCAGCAAGTTCCATTAATGTCACAAGCAAAGTTCAGGTCCTTTTACCTAGTGTTTCTGGTGCAGTTTATCTTGCAGATGTACAAGAAATCCAGAGGTGGATCTGAGGATAGCTTATATGCTAGGAACTGATTGCCTCCCAGTAACCTGTAGGAGACTGAGTACAGAGAGGGCCACAAGTCAATTTGTTAGGATAGGGTATTCCTACCCTGGATTCTCCTGGTAAGGAACATTTGAAGGTGTTCCAATTTTTTTTTAAGTGCCTACTTAGGAGCTGAGTAGAGTGCTATTACTTCCGCTGATCTGGATGCCATGCTTACAATCTTGGCTACATGTTGGTCAAACACTAGACTACTATCTACACATTTCCCAGATCCCTAACTATCGGATCAACTCTTAGGGGTGTTTTAATCAAAGTAATTAGCTTGGGTGGACGATTTCCCAAAGGGCACTATTGTAGAATGTTAGTGTCCTGGAGGGGATCTATGATAGCTCCCAATTTACAGAGGTCTGTGAACTTGGTAAGCCAGAGGCCTTTGACACTAGCCTTGATTTCTGAGAGGTAGATGCCAAACATGAGCAGGCCTAACATGGAGTCCTATAGTACTCTGGCATGGAACCAGTATCTTGATGGAGGTGGTCCCACCAATCCTGACTTCTTGAGTCATATCTGTGAACCACCTGGCAATCCAGAGAGTTATGTAGGGGTTCATTCCTTATACCTTTCTCTGAAGTACAGGCTAACACTAACGGACTATGGCTAACAAAGTTCGCAGATGACTGCAAACTGGGAGCCATTATTGAATCCCCAAATTATGTGGATACTCTACAAAAGGGCCTTACAGAAACAGATGCTTGGTGTCAGAGCCATGGGCTCAAGTTCAATGCCAAGAAATGTATAGTTATCCCCTTTGGGAAAAAACATATACCCATGAATTACCACATAGGTGGCAGTACACTAAACACCCAAAATGTGATAAGGGACTTAGGGACACAGGTGGACAGTGGTCTCACCTTCAATAACCACATCACCACAACAGTCAGGAAATCCTTCTATGTGGCACACCTCATCACCAAGGGCTTTTCATCCAGAAAAAAGGAGGTCATTGTCCCACTGTACTCATTAGACCCATTATAGAATACAACACCCCATTTGGTATGTACCTCTCAAGACATCTGCAACAACTGGAAAGGCCGCAGAAATACCTCACTAAAAGAATCACAGGCTTAAAGCAGATACCCTATGCTGGCCACCTTAATAAACTCCAGCTATACTCTGTTGCATATCGTCTACTCCGAGGCGATCTCTGCTTAACATACAAGGCCATGTCAAACCCAGAGCTGTTGGACATGCTAAACTTAAAGAAATTCCAATCCCTCAGAGCCACATGCTCCAGGGATCTAAACCTCGTCATCCCAATAAACAAAACATGCTGGAGGGATAGGTTCCTGACCCAGAGACTTCCCAGACTCTGGAATAGATTGCCCATACATGTTAAGCAGAGCACCTCTTTGGCACTCTTCAAAAGGAACCTTGATGATTGGATGGGAGAAAGGAAATTCACCCCTGGAATCACATCAGTCGCCCTGCTAGATAGGGGTCCAGGGAAGTAAATAGTGTGGGAAGAAATAGCCAGGGAATTGTTATGGCTAGGCTTGTATAGGCTCTAGAGCAGATAGCCTAGAACCAACCTATGAACCTACAGACAGTCTGTAAACAATACCCAAGTGAGTATTATATTGAACATCTTTTCCATATCAAAGTAGACGATATGCACCATTTTCTCCTCAACCATAGCCATGATGATCCTCTTGAAGTAGGCAAGACATTCCCTTAAAGTTAGGCTGGGATGGGTCCAGTGTCTGTAGGTTGCCAGTGTTCTTATTAATCCTTTTCATGCTAATTCATTCCCTGGCTTTGGTCTGTAGTTCCTGGGATAAACTGATGGTCCTCCCTTATGAAGAGGCATGACGATTGTGGCCCTCCCTTCATCTGACAAGTAACCTGTTTTGAGGCTGTAGTTGAAGATCAAGTGGTCTGGGCTAGGTCATGTTTTAGGCTATTTAGGAGGCAACTGGGGATATTTTTATGGTCCAATGAAGCAATGTTTTTGGCTTTAGTGAACACCTCCAGGACCTGCTACCTGTTAGTAGTTGGGGAGGTATGCTTGAAGGGATTTCACATGGGGGTAGTTTGGGATAAAGTCAGAACTAAAGTTATCTGCAAGTAGATTTGCTGCATCACCCTGGTCAGTGAAGGATGTGCCATTTGCCATCAGTTCTGCACACTGATAAGTATTGCCTTTAAGGTTCCTGACATAGCTGAAGAAGTGATTGTCCTTAGCCTGGGAGGCTACCCTGACCTTGTAGCTTGTCTTCTTGGACTTTATTAGACCTTGTTTCTTGTTTGGTTGACTCAGAGAACTCATCTTTATGAGAGTTGGTCTTTCTGATTATGGTCATGATTTTTTTCTTTTGTTTTATAGCTTAAGTTAAGAATCCCACCAGTGCGGTTTGTTTTTGGAGTTAGAGCTGGACTTATTTCTGGTAGGTATGGCAGCCTCAATGCAGCCATTTACATGTTTGTACAGGGTTTCTGTAAATAATTCTGCACAGGGAACTGTGTTCTCAGAGGTTTGGGGGGGGGAACCATGAATTTTGACAAACTGTTGCTTAATAGGATGTAGTTTGCTTTACAACAGACCATAACTGCTACATGTTTAGTTGGGTTTTCTAGGCTATTTATTTTTAGGAAGACAGCTTTGTGATCAGACTTCAACAATGAGGACAAGAAACAGTGTGTGTGTGTGTGGGGGGGGTGCATCGATGTCCCATATTAGCGAGTACTAGGTCCAATATATTTGATCCTCTGGCTGGAAAGTGCACTGTCTGGTCCAAGGTGTTTGTGTTGATAATGTTCAGAAAACATTGAACCTCTGTCTTAGAATCAGTGTGCATTTCCCAGTCTATAAAGGGACAGCTAAACTCTCCCATGAGTAAAGTATTTGGTTGAATTCTGAGCACCTGTAGTAGGTCTAGATATGAGTTGAAAGCTTGGTGGCTCATAGAGGGTGATCTGCTGGTCAGGACATGGTAAGGAACCTTGTCTATGGAAACTTAGATGTGAATGAATTCCAAGTCATAATCCTGTTTAACTAATCTAGACCTGTATTTGTTGCTAACGTAGATTGAGACACCTCCAGCTCTAGCACAGCTGTGCTGCTGTTGATCTAAATGTGTAGCCTTCCACTGCCAGAGTACTTATTGAGATTGGCTTGAAGCTATAGAAACAGCACAAATGCCTACATCCTCCATTGTGAGGAGAGCTTGTAGGGTGCAGAGTTTCTTGTTTAGGCTACTACCATTGAGCAATGACACCTTAGGGTTGCTTTGTTTTCTTTTTTTTTTCTATGTTGGTAGGTTTGTCATTTTTACATTGCCTAAAAAAAGGCTTCAAGGAGATGGATAAAGTTTTGGCTAATATCCAAAAGTGTGTGGGGGGGGGGGGGGCAGCTGCAGATCATCCTTGATGAAGCAAAGTGGTCTGTTACTCATATGCTAATAGATATTGTTTTCCCCTGGAGTGGCACCAGAAACTAGGCAAATTATTAAAAATCAATCATTTTCTGATCATACTGTGGCATCATCTTTGGTGAAGGTAAATGCTACTCAATGCAAGGCACATACCTGTCTGTGACACATATACAGAGAGATCTATAATGTCTGTTTTCATACAGTCAAGTGAGGTATGCGGTTGTGCGTGATATTGTGGATCCCAGCTCCAGATAGGCAAGTAACCATGATCTTCTTGTCCAGCATGGTGAGCATCATCTGTGTGTCATACAAGAGAAGCTCCTTTGACAAGAGCAGGTAAAGTGCTGGATTGCCTTATGGGTTTTCTGTTGAGGGAGCACTGGGTGCAGCATTGTGTGGTGTTAGGTGTTGCTTTTGGTGTGTGCTTTAGTGATTACCAAGGGTAAATGCTGCACTTTGATGGTTTAGGAGGTCTTCGAGTTTTGGAGAGGTTTCATTTTAGTGCCTCAGGATAAGGTCATGTGCGTGTTGTGAGCAGTATGTGTAAAGGATGTAGTGTGTGTGTTCTTGGCAACCTTGTTAGTTAGCAAGATTTTTGTCTCCAAGGATGTTATGTATATCTCTCACATACTGTCTTTGTTTCTTTACGAATTAAAAGGTTGCCCAAGTACATGAAACAATTGTTACATTGTCTCAGGATGCTCATATCTTCAAAGCTGGCCACAGAGACATTAGGCAAGTGGAAATCCATGTTGTCGGGACCTGTATTAGGGATGGACTATTATGGTTTTACAGAGGTCACCCTCGTTGCATCTAGGGTGAAGGCTAGATGTTGGATAGTGCTATGATCTTGGTGCTGTTAGATGCTCTAACTAGCTGACCAAAGCTTAGCTCCACACAAAGCCTTTCAGTGTTACAGGTTAAAGTATTAAGTGCTAGCTTTATAGGTTTGCTACTACACAGGATACTGCTAACCACCACTGAGCACTGAACAGCTGCATGAAAATGCACCTGATTGATAGAAAAAAGCTAAAACTACCTCCCATGCCATCTGGCCAGTAGCTCCTTTGAGTGCCTCCCAACTCAGAGAGGCCAGGTTAGCACCTTCTACCATAATATGGATGATCCTGGAACTTTGTAATGTAAAAGCACAGCAAAAGTAACTCAAGTGCAGATTAACACCCAACTAAGTCCCTAAAAAGCCCTCTGGCTGATGAAACAATCTCACTTTAAACCTCTTTGTGGATTTTCCAACTCTGACTGATAAGGCTACTTTACTATTGCCACTAGCACAGCAGGCAAAGTCTTTCAAATAAAAAACACTTTGGTTAGCCAAAAGTGAAAAGGTACCAACTAGCTACAAGTATCACTTTTAGCCCCCTGGTGCATTGCCAACTCGGGCAAACCAGGCTACCTTTCTATTTCCAATAGAATTGCAGTTCCAGCCTTTTTAATGTAAAAACAAAATACTTTAGTTATCAAAAAGTGAAAAGTTATCAGGAACAAATCAAATAACTAGCTACAACAAATAATTCTCACTTTAAAACCAAGAAAACTAAAGTCACAATCACAGAAAGAACAAGGTATCGGCTCATAATAAAAACCTGTTTATTTTAAAAGATAAAAATGATTACTAGGTTAAGCGCTTTCATCTGTAACCATAGTCAGACTACATCAGAACAAAATATCATGAACAGTTACTTATTTTATACAAAATCCAACCAATCACAGTCAAATTCCCACGCCCTTAATCAATCAATTCACCTCAGCTCATTAAAGTAAATGTATCATGGTATGCCACTACCTAATATGCAAGGGAGCCCGCAGGATTTTTTGCAGGGGGGTGCAAACCCAGAGCCCCACCCACATAGCTCTCCCCACCCCCTGCCAACATAGCCCCGCCCACATCCACTCCCAAGCCCCGCCCACACAGCCATTCCAGTGTCCCATTACTTGGCTATTTCTCTCCATTTGCCGTAGACACTGTTCAAATCTTTGTGTGCATACTGTTTTATGCTTTAGTTCTACAATGATTACAGGCAGTTGTATTTAATTTACAACTTCTATTTCAAACATTATAGCCCAAACACTGAGACATTTACTAAACCTAAACAAAGCAATAGTCTTACAATGAAAACAGACTTGGCATTAAAGCTTCTCTACTTTTGAAACTCGCATTCAATGAAACAGCATTGAAACCCACATTCAAAGAAAATGCATCTGGCCAGTGGCAGGTTATTTACCTTTGAACTGTTTTCAAGCAATAAGCTCCTTGCACACTGTTAGGGCCATGCAAAATATTTGATTTACCTGATTGTATTAATTATAATATATAATTGAATTATATCCCTTGTATTATACAGCAACACTTGAGTGTCTCTGAGTAAAAGTAATCTGAATAATTCCACATTAAAGATATCTGAAACTAATGAAGATGTTGTTGCTAGAAAACTATATATTTCAGTGTTTCATCTACAAATTCAGTGCCTGCTTCCGTCAAAGAATAAATTGCCTATGTTAAATTAAAAAATGGTAAGCTGGTATATTGCAATAGAAAATGGATGGCAAGCTGAAAAACAGGTTCATAGTTATTAGGCATCTCATCCAAAGGAGGACATCCTCAGGACTGCAGCATACAGATGTACATGCTGTAGGAATAGAACCTCAAGCCTCTCCATTAAGATGCAAGTATTCTACTTGTGCTACTAACATAGCTTTAAAACTTTATACCACAATAGAGATACCATTTGCTAAACAAAACAGTTGCACATTATAAATAGACTTTGCATGAGCAGCAGTAAACTTAGCTTCCTTAAAACTCAGTTCCTTGAAAATGCACATAATTCCACCTGCTAATTCTAACTTGGGCATTTCACTTTCTCTCTCTCTCACAAACATACCACACCCCTCAAGGCCTCAACCTTAGTGCAAGTAATCTGGACAAAGCCTAAAATAAATAGGGACAGATTATACATATGGCTCTCATAAACTTAGAAAATTGCAAGAGTAACAGGATTTGTGCTAGTATGCATTTTTCTAAATGATATGACATCTAAAACTGAAGTGTCTCATTTAGCAACTTCAATCCTTTTTAGGAGGAAAATGGGGCAAAAACCTGGACAGCTGAGGGGTATGCTACCTCCCTCTTATACACACACACAAAATAATTCTGGTCAGACTTGAATTAGTTCTGGGAAGGTTGCACTGAACGGCACCGTGCTTGATCTGAAGTGGGTGAAATCCTGGTAGCCAATGATAACTGATCTGCAGCTCAGCAATGTGGAGCATTAAAGCATTTTTAGCAGAGCATTGTTTCATCACTACCTATTGTGTTTGCACATAAGCTGTAGCTATTTCAAACATTTGCCTTTTTTTATTACTACAGAGTACATTTACCCACCAGAGCTATTGTGTCTTGACTTCAGTGTGGAGCTTACCTAGTTGTTGCAGGGCTTGGCTTTTAAGTAAGGTAGCAATGCTTATTTACCACATACCATTAAAGCCACCCAACTACAAAAGTGTACTAACACACAGACACTGCTATAAGACACTGGTCTCCAATAAAACGTAATGAGCTTCTGAAAATACTGTAATCCTGCCCTTTTATTACAAATACTGTCATATGCATTTCAATACCCAAGGCTTATACATTATCTAGTTATGTAAATATTGTCTGCATGGCAACAACGAAAAGGCTTTCAATGCTGGTAATTCTTTAACAATATGCTTACTAAAGCTTAGTTGCATCTTACAATCTCCGACAAGCTTACCTGATGTTCATTAAACCATGGCTACTTAAACAGTGCAACAGGGCACTGTGACAGCATGCAGTTCCTGAATAATAAGAAGCATAAATCAACAGTATAAAAATCTGATAGAAAACCAGAACATTCTGCAAAATCAAGGACAGATGAAAAGCCACAGTCGTATTTGTGATCTACCTTGGATGGGGAATACTCTGCACACTTACACTGCATAACTGCTCCTTGCCTTCCTTGGACACATCCAGAGCCACTTCAATGGGGTGGGGTGCAATAAGTGTGTCATAATTTGAAATGTCTCTGGCTGACAGTGATGGCTCTGACACTCATACCTCAACTTCAGAGCAAGAAATCTGGACAAAGCCATACATAGAACTAGAAGTGGGACACAGGCAAAAAATAAGGCCAATTTTTAAATATTGCTCTTATTAACTTAGATAATAGAACAGTAGTAGATCTTGCATTAGTACGAATTTTCTGAAGGGTATAAAATCTGAAACTCAAATGTCTGCCATTATTTTCTAACTTCAATCTTTAATGACTTGCCACTAATTTGCCAGAAAACCACAATTTTATGAAAAACAGACCAAAACGTGATGCAAAATACCTGTCAAAAAGGGACACTTTTTTAATATTAACATTGTTAACTTGAGCAGCTAACAAAATAAGAGCATCTGCATGCATTTCTGAAATAAAAGTAATCTAACTCTGATCACTACAGTTATATATAATTGTAAACCCTCCACATTTTCTTCCAAAATTGCCATTTTGGAGGAGGGATTATTAGGGAGAGCAACATTTTGAGCCAAAATTGGGGACAAATGAGAGGTTTGGATATTTCTAATCTACAAAGTGATTTGCACGTACCTCTCAACCTCTTAATGCAGGAAATCTGGACAAGGCCCAAATATATTGGGGGGAACATACAAACACTACTAAAAATTGCTCTTGTATAAACTTAAGACAGTCTTGCATTAGCATGCATTTTTCTGAAGGTTATGACGTCTGAAACTCAATGTCTGTCATTTACTGACTTAATTCCTAAATGATTTGCTAGAAAACCACAAATTTTATGAGGAACAAACCAACATAAGAAGCAAATATCTATTCATTCTGCAAATATATGGACAACTGAGAGGTATAGTTCAACCGGGGCTGTCTGAGTTTGCTACCCCCCCTCACAAAATCATGGTCAAATGGAGCCTCCCCCCTGCAGCCATTCCAATGTCCCATTCCTTGGTTATTTTGCCCATTTACCATAAACACTAATGTGCATACTGCTTTACTTCATGATTTAGGATTTCATTTGAAAGTTTTATTTTGCATTTTACAGCACAAACCCTAATACATATCTGTTAAACAAAGCAATGCAGTCTGACAATGAAAATAGACTAACATTAACACTTCTCTGCCTTAAACTCACATGCATTGAAACAGCATTGAAACCCACATTCAAAGAAAATACATTTTGCCAGTGGCAGATAAATAAACTCTGGGCTGTCTTCAAAATCATAGGCCCCTCGAACATAACATACACATGCTCTTTGATACACCTTCCTGACTGTATTACATTATATTCCTTGTACAATACAGTACAGTTGTTAGAGGGCATTTTAAATTTGTTTTGAACATTTTTCCAGTAAACAATGAAACAAAATGCATACACCAATGACAAAACTGCCCAATTCAGAACATTTCCATCATAAAGTCTATTCAACCTTCTATAGTCCACCAGTATCAGTAAAAATATGCACAATCTCTGTAGTAAAATCCACATTAAAGAAATTTGTAACTAATAAAGAGGTTGCTGCTAGCAAACACTTTATATGTCATTGTTTAATCTACAAATAAAGTGTCTGTTACCCTTGAAGAATAACTTGACTTTGTTGCATGCAATAAAAAAATAAGCTAGTAATATCGCAATAGGGAATGGATAGCAAACTGATAACAGGTTCATAGTTACTAGGTATCTTTGCCAAAAGAACTGCAGCATCCACCCCCTTTACAGCACAGTACAGTATCAGCAATGCATCTACCTACTGCAGGAGTAGAACCCACAGCCTTCAGCATCAAAAGCAAGTACACTATCCTGTTGTGCTATTAACAGTGCGAGCAGACTAAACATAAGCAGCACTAAACTCTTGCTCCCCTGCAGCTCTCAGCTCCTTGTAAAATCTACTCGACACTCAGCTGTATCTCTGAACGTTGCAGCACAAGAAATCTGGAAAAAGCCAAAATTTATTGGGGGGGGGACTAAAGGCCAAAAAACAGGGACACATTTTAAACATTGCTTGTATAATGTTGGAAAGTTGCTAGAATAAAATGCTGCGTTACCACCATACATTTCACTGCCACGTCTTGAACCCAGGGGACCCTGTGCAAAACAGTCAGAGCAACATACCACTACGCCAAATCAGCTGTTTTGTGAAAGAGGAAGACTGAAACTTAAATGGCTATCATTTAGTGAATTCAGTTCTCACCATAGCACAGCTGTCAACCTCTTAGCACAAAATACCTGAACAAAGCCAATAATGGGTGAATACAACCCCCAAACATTCAGTGAATTCAGTTCTTACCATAGCTCTACACCTCTTAACAAAAAACACCCAGACAAAGCAGTAATGGGGGAATATAGCCCCCAAACATATTCAGTGAATTCAGTTCTCACCATAGCTCTCAACCTTAGTACAAAACCTGGATGAAGCCAATAATGGGGGGAATACAGTCCCAAAGACAGGGATACATTTCAAATATCCATCTTGTACACTTAGAAGAAAACTGCTAAAATAAAAGCTTTTGTTACCATGCACTTTCTGAAGAATATGTAGTCCGACATTGAAATGAGTGTCCATTTTTTAACCAGGAAAGTCTGACTTAGAAAAAAAGCAAATTTTTAGCAGAGGTCCAGGGAGAAACACTCCAGACAGTCAAGAATCAAACCAGAGAACATGTAGCTGTCAGGCAACAAGGACACATACAGAAACCACAGATTTTATGAGGAACAGAAAAAGTATGAGGGAAAAACCTGCAACATTTTTACAAATGGTAGTGGGTAGGGAATTCAGGCTCTTGCCACTTGGGCCCAAGGTATAGGGTTCAAGACTTATTCTCTACCCACCAATGGTATGTACTGACAAAAGCATAGCCACAGATCATCTTAAGAAATATAAAGTCACAAACAAGAAACAGCCAGCCCACATTTTCACCAGCAGTTGCAATGCAGAATCTAAAAGGAATTCACCAAACTCACATCTAGTCCATTGTTCAAAGGACACAAGGTAATTAAAAATATTCTTGCTCGACACAGCATCATAGAAGCATTAGGCGAACTGCAGTCAGAAAGGATCTGAAGTAAAGGTGAGGGGTGTATAAGGTGCTTGCATTCACTCTAAATATGCTAGCTACAACAAACACTGATGTCAGTACACAGCAAAACTATGGGTCAGGTCATTTATTCATTCCTTAGTCGGTATCATTTCAATGAAAAAGCAAACTAAAGCTGCCAATCCAGGTGTGATTGAGAGGTGATATTAAAATCATGGTGGAGCTAAAGTTAATCAGTTATTTTGTTAATAGAATAAGTAATTAGAAAGCTGCTCCAAGATTAATTTCAGAAAAATATGAGACATATACTGAGGCAACACAGAAAAATTAACTGGAGAAAGGCACAGCATTCAGAATAAACACAACAGTCAGTTTACGCAGACATACAGACACCAACCCAACCAACATACACAGACACATACATGCATGCATGTGCACACACACACACACACACACACACACACACACACACACACACACACACACACACACCCATACACACACACACACACACACACACACACACACACACACACACACACACACACACACACACACACACACACACACACATACACACACACACACACACACACCCATACACACACACACACACACACACACACACACACACACACACACATACACACACCCATATACACACACACACACATACCCATATACACACACACACACACACACATACATACACTGGAACAGTTAGGAGTTTAGCTACCTGCATATTTCTGGGATAAGGAAGGAAAAAAGTCTGCATAAAAACATGTGTGCACAGGAAGGATATAGACAGTCTGCACAGAGGGTAATCCACTAGAAAACAAACCACAGACTCAAGCACTGTGAGGCAGTAACAGAAAATAGTAACTTTTACACAACTGCATTGTTCTAATGAAAAAGGACAATAATAAAAACAAATGAAAATGCACTGCCATAAACTAACCAGTTATGGCTGGCATTCATAAACGCTGTGTGCAACTGCACAGGGCTTTTGCATGGCCACCTCACATGCCAGAGCCACCACCACACACTACTCACTCTGAAAGTGTCCCATCTTCCATCAGTTTCCTCCCGCTTGCGAATCCGTCCGTTTCCTCCGCTTGCAAATCCATCCGCTTCAGGTCCCATCTTCCATCAGTTTCCTCCGCTTGCAAATCGTCCGTTTGGTTTCCTTCGAATCCTCCGCTTTAAACCGTCTGTGAATTCCGCTCATAAACTTGTAAATATGAGCGAGAGCGATGATGTCAGCATGCCTGCGACTGGACTGTCAGCGCAGACTTCTTCTTAAAGAAGAACGGACTAAAAAAAAAAAAAAAAAACTACAGCATTAACTCGTCAGCCGATCCGATTCCAGGGGTGCAAGTGCACCCTTGCTAATATGCATCATAAGCCTCACTTTAAGCCTCTCTGGGCACTTTCCAGATCAAAATCCAAATGACAAAAACAGCAGCAGTGGGGTTCAGGTACAAAAGCTGACTCACAATTTATCCAGGAATGTATTCAATAAAACACACGAAAGGTGTAGTCACATAAAAATCCAAAAGGTATAAACAGTATTCCAAGCACTTTCGTCTCTGGTGAATCAGAGACTTTTTCAAGGAAATTAGAAAACTGTTACTGAGCTCAGTTTAAACAAACAGATCCACCCCCAATTAACATTGAACCAATAGAATAAAACCGCATAATGAATATTCATAAAGTTCATAAATATTCAACAGTCACAGTGCAATGCAACCACAGAACCCATGTCATATTAAAACACACACAAAAATATACAGCAAGTAACACACCAATCCCCAAAATTCATGCCCATGTCAAAATAGTATATGTAAAAATGCTATTAATGGTTTGTTGTTATGGTACTACGTGTTTTACATTTTCAAAATCAGACAAACCGGGCTACCTTTCTACTCCCACTAGAATTGCAGTCCCATTCTTCTCAACATAAAAACATACTTTAGTAAGCCACAAGTGAAAAGGTACCAGAAACAAGTCTAACTAGCTACAAGTAATTGCAAGGCAATTCAAAAACAGACAAGCCAGCAAAGAGGAACGCAAACACTTAGGTGATTTCAAACACTAGCAGTCTAAAGTGAGGTCCTTCTCAGTTTCTTCTGTCAGTAAAAGTGAGACAAGCAGACAAGAGAAGACTGACAGCTTCTAGGGACATGTATACAGAAGATGAGACTGTTAGGAGCTTCCAAGGCTAGGTACACAGTAGGGATAGGTAGCTCAAAAGTCTCCAAGTAGAAAAGCATAACAGGGATGGGGAAAAACACTTAGGCCTAGCACAGACACCAAAAAGCAATACAGAGTACAAAAATGTTGTAAATTATTAGATTTAACTTCTGATTAAAAGTAGACATACAAAACAAATTTAAATGGTAAGAAGTGCAATTATACATGCAGTTTAAATGTATTTCTCTGGATGCAAAATCTTGTCCAAATGCTTTTTCAAGCTTTCAAGTTTCCAGCAGTCCCAAGACTGAGATGACAGTCTGCTTGTCTAATATAAAATACCAGGAGGGTGGGGGTTGAATTAATTATCACAGGCTCTAATTACAGCTAGCTATAACAAATTCAGATAAAAACACCTAAGCTCAATACAGAAAAGGAATGCAGACTATAAAAATACCTTGAAGTTTTAGCTTTAACTTCAGATAAAGAGCAAACACAAGTGATTTAAATGCTAAGACAAGTGTGATTATAAATGTAGCTTAAATGTACTTTTCTGGATGCAAAATGTAGTCCAAATGCTTTATCAAGGTTCCAATTTCCAGCAGTCCCAAGTCACTGCTTATGAAGGGGATAGAATGTATGAATGAGTGCGCACACACTATCAAAGACCAGCAATTTTGGAGCCTACAAGCTACTATGGGGAGATATTAGGCAGGAGAGATTAGGGAGAAAAGACCAGATCACTGATTTAGGGATGCTGAATCCTACTCCTGGTTTACTCAGCCATCACTCTGGAGAGGAATAAAAAGCTATACAGCCTATCATGGCCCTAATTTTTTTTTCTCCACTTTAACTGGCAGTACCTCAGGACAGCTAAACCTACATGTACTAAGAATTATGATCAAATTTTACCCTCCTCTACTCTTGGCATTAAGTTCTCAATACCATTTCTTGAATATATAAAGAAGTTGGTTATGATCAGTGATTTGACAATAATCCTCTACTGATGTGTCATGGCTGAAAATAGCCAGAAGGTCCCTTTCATCCATACATCTAGAAAATACAAATACTCACATATATATATATATATGCAAACATGTAATTTTATTAATAAACACATAAATGCATGCATGCATTCCATATAACCATTTTGCATGGATGCAAATGTCTCAAGGTATCCATTCCTCTTAAAAATATCATATTCATTGTACTTCCCTCAGTTTTGTGGATGTTTTGATTTTACAGAAGCAGTTCCTAAAAAAAGCCAAGTAATTCAGACCACCTACTACAGTCTGGGCAAGTCATATTGACAAAGTGGACAACAGACTTGGTTCTTTAAAAAAAGGATGGGAACAGATAATCCAGACTTCCGATTCAAATTGAAGCAACAATGTTCTGCCTGATAGCACATACTTTTCCAATGTACTATAACCATGGTGACATAATTTGAGATAGGAAAGTACATTCTATCCACCTTTTCTTTGACAAACATATCAAAAGCCAGCCCAAACTCAAGTTCTCAAATCTACACTGATAAAGTATCATTGCACTGCCTCTTTTTGTCTGCCTCAAGATTAAAAACCTAGTTATGCAACCCAAATGTGACCCACGCATTTGATTTATAGGGGGTGATTTATGGACTGCCTCTGTCCATCAGAGACAAGAGAGGCAGATCATGGGAGAATTTCTAATTACCCATGCACTGCTCCAAGTTACACTTACAGGGATAGGGAGGAACTTTGCTTTACATGGATGGGAAGACTTTTCCAGAGATTGGGAATTTTCCAAAAAACACATAGCTCTCCAACATATCCCATTTATGTTGCAATGCAAATTTATATCTTTTAATCTAGTAGTTTTGAAGCTGTTTATTTTCCAAATGTCCAAAAGATTCATGAAAACAGGGTCCAAGGATTCCCTGTGCACCAGACAAAGATCATCTCTCAGTAGTCTGTATGATACAAACTAGAGACAGGGCTTTGAGGTGATCAACGTAGGACATTTTGTTTACTCCCTGTATTCCTTTTGTAAGGAACATTTGTGGATGTTATAGATGCATGTACCAAATGGAGCATTATACTCTAAGATGGGCCTGATGAGGGGCAAATACAGTGGTATGATGACCTGTTAAGCAATGCCCTTGCTTATACACTGAGCAACATAGGATCTTCTTACTGCCTTGGACACATGTTGGTCAAAGGCTAGGTTATTACCTACATGACTTCCCTGATCCCTGACTAGTAAATCAATGTTTTAGCACTAATGAAAGAACACACAAGGCCGGTGGTAATCTCCAAAACGTTTATGTAAGCGCTTTCGTTGAACAAGTAATCCAGCTTCTTCAGACACAGGACAACAGTTAAACATTCAATTTAAAATGTTCCAAAAGGAAATTACATCAGCAATAATGTCAGCAGGAAATGACATCAGCAATGATGACATCATAAACAATCCCATACTTGTAAAAAATATATAAATAAAACTATGTTGCTTGTACAATACAACTATAACTAAAGCTATAATATTAAACAAGAATAGTTTATATACACCAATTGCGAAATAATGCATCCCAAACAAAACTTATTCATCTTTGAAGTGCTTTTAACTTTAAAATACACTTAAAAGAGTAATACTCATTGAGACCTGGATAGGCAGAAGCATTAAGTTTCAACTGTCAATACAGTTCTCTACTTTCTAAAATTAATTGCCATTGGCCACCTCTCTTGTTTTTTGTTACCTGCTCAATAACCATGTATTTAAAAGAGTGACCCTCATTATTCCATGATATGTCTAGCCAAAGCATTGTTACCATTATGCTTGCCAATACTGTATTGGTGTTGATAAATTCTCTCCTTAAGATGTCTCTCAGTCTTACCAATATAAAATGCAGCACAGTATTGGCATAAGGCGATGTAGACAACCCCAACACTTTCACAATTAAATCTGCCTTTCAAATAATGAATGGTGTCGCCTTATGCCAATTACTGTGCTGCCTTTTATATTGGTAAGACTGAGAGACATCTTAAGGAGAGAATTTAACACCACCAATACAGTATTGGCAGGTGTAATGGCAACAATGCTTTGGCTAGACATATCATGGAACAATGAGGGTCACTCTTTTGAATACATGGTTATTGAGCAGGTAACAAAAAACAAAAGAGGTGACCCATGGCAATTAATTTTAGAAAGTGAGAATTGTATTGGCAGTTGAAACTTAATGCTTCTGCCTATCCAGGTCTCAATGAGTATTGCTCTTTGAAGTGTATTTTAAAGTTAAAAGCACTTCAAAGATGAATAAGTTTTGTTTGGGATGCATTATTTTACAATTGGTGTATATAAACTATTCTTGTTTAATATTATAGCTTTATTCATAGTAGTATTGTACAAACAACATAGTTTTATTTATATTTAGTTTTTTTATAAGTATGGGATTGTTTATAATGTCATAATTGCTGATGTCATTTCCTGCTGACATTATTGCTGATGTCATTTCCTTTTGGAACATTTTAAATTGAATGTTTAACTGTTGTCCTGTGTCTGAAGAAGTTGGATTACTTGTTCAACAAAAGCGCTTACATAAACTTTTTGGAGAGTACCACTGGCCTTGTGTGTTCTTTCATCAGTTCATTGGTTTTGTTTTTTTCTATTTAGTTTGTTTTATGGCTATTCTAATGGTCCCATTGAGGCAAATGCATGGGGAACCTCACAGCTTTAATACAACTTTCTACTTGAGTGGATGATTTAGCTGCCAAAATGGACTGCTGTTGTGCTAAAGCAGTCAGCAATGGTGTTGCTGCTACAAGGAATTGTCCTGTGGTTTATATCCTTCTATTGCAGCCATTTCTGACTTACCATCTTTGCCTCCTGGACAAGTTTCTACACATAATAATTATGCTTCAATTGTATCTCCAGTTAGTAGTGGACAAACATTTGGTAATGTAGTATTACCTTCCCTTATTAACTATTTGAGTGAACCAATGAGTTTGCTCAGTGGTACTGGAACAATGCTTCTACTGACAATGGTTTATCTGCACAGCTTAATATTGTTGACAACTTAAAAACTCTCAATATCAAGCTATATAAATTTAAAAATCTACAGATTGAAATACTATAAAAAGCTGCGGTGGTACAGTGGTTGCATTGTTGCCTCACAGCAAGAGGTTCTCCTGTTCGATTCTCAGCTAGCGTGTGGGGAGTGCCTTCTGTGTGGAGTCTGCATGTCCTCCCCATGGTCGAGTGGCCTCCGAAAGACATGCTTGAATTGGGCATGCCTTCGCTGAAGGTTGGGTGTCAGGCTGGCAACTCAGCACCATAAAAATCTACTGCCAATCATTAGCAGACCGGAGTTCCACTGTGGCGACCCCTTACCGGGAAAAGACGAAAAGACAAACAACAACAGATTGAAATACTATATAAGGAATGTATTTCGAGACGTCAGATCCCCAAAGGTCTACGCCAATGGAGATTTCCTATGGTGATTCCCCTTTCCATTAAGAACTTTTAAACCTTTTTGATTCACAGGAATGTGAATTTTTGCAACTATTACTCAGGAATTATAAATCTGAGACTGATGTTTGAAAAGCAGAATTAAATGAGTTGGAATCTGTTATAACAGGGGATACAGACTTTGGTAGATATAGATTTGACTACCAACGCATATATTCCAGCACTGACAGTGCTTTAGTAAAACTGAAGGACACTAAAATCAAGAAATTAGAAAGAGATTACTTAGATTATCTTAATAGAAGGGCATATCCACTTCCTCCTAGTTCTATAGACTCTACAACCTAACAGCCCTTTAGTTGCTTCCGGGACTGGAAACAACATGAATATTCATGAGAACACAGTCCCTGATGTACGGCGTAGTGAACGGCTTCATGAGCATTTTGTTAATGCTTGAAATTAATGCTCTTCTGACAACAGTGGAAATCAAGGTTTTCAGAATCCTGTGAGACAGGATACATTTACGAACACTCGCCCTGTAAACAACAGACGACAGAAGAGGAACAACAGGAGGCAGAGGTAGTGCATTGTGTAAATACTTCCACTACTAATTCCAATGCAGTTTTGAACAATGCATTACCTGGACCACAGATTGTAACAAACTCTTCAGGTGACTTTAAAATATATAATTTCTCTTCCTATATTCCCTCTCCTCAGCTTACTGACTTTTTAGCTAAGGGACTTACATTCGTACCATCTAGAAGAGCTAATTTGGCAGGTACCTTAGTTGATTTAAAAACCTTCATTCATAAATTATTAGGCAATGTGTCTGTACCACAGAATTTCCATGTGCCTAGTGTATTTAATCCTGTCTTGCATAACACTATTGCTATGCTTGAAAAGTTTGCGAGTTGGACATCAGGCATGCTTTATATGTTGTAATAAATGAATGCTTGCAGATGTTAATGCCACCAAACCAGGACCAAATACTAAAGGTGGAGTGTCCATTTTCACCAAGGATATTCACACCACCAGGCTAGTTGCCCAACACAATGCAACTAAAATTCTCCAGTTGCAACTAACACTAGGTAAGACTACAATCCAAACTGTAGCTTGCTACAGATCCCCCACCATGCCCCAAGATTCTCATTACACCTTTCTAAACATACTGGAAAATATTAAGATACAACCAAACACTCTAATACTGGGTGATTTCAACTATCCTGCCATTAACTGGGAAAACTACTCATGTACCAACAACTTTGCTCAACGGATCTTGGAATTCATAAATTCCAACGCCCTGGATCAACTAATCCTTAGTCCCACCAGGGGCTTCAATATCCTAGACCTGGTCATTGCCAACATGGGAAATCGATGCTCCACACCTATGGTCGCACCCTCATTGGTCAGGTCTGACCATAAGCTAATCACCCTTGACATCCACATCGCAACCCCACCCCCAGTAAGGTAACCTCCATAAAATACTTCTCAAAAACCAACTTCATGCTACTCAAGTCAGAAGTGACAAACTTCATGACACCCATGCAGATGGGAACTGAAAATTCAACAGCTGAATCCTACACTAAGGCACTGTATGAGCACATCCACTCATGGATGAATCGTGCCATTCACAATAGAACCAAGATACTCCACTCCAAAAAAAAGGAAGCTGATCTGGTGGTCCCTTGCCATAAACAAACTTTACAACAAAAGGAAGAAACTGTTGCAGAAAAGAAGTTCCCAGGATGCAAAAAACTCCCTTTTACCAGCCTCAGTAAGAAGCTGAGAACCCTCAAAATCGTCCAAAGCTAGTTACGAAAATAAAATTGCCAAAGATTCCAAAGACAGCCACAAGGCATTCAATAGCTATGTCAAGAAACTAAATGGCAATGTTCAGATCTGCTCTGAGCTACAATTGAATGGCATTAAATATAATGATCCCAAGGATATTGCCAATATCCTGGCAGAACGATTCAGTGTAAACTTCACCCCCTAAAGGGATCATTTCAATACTGAAAGATTGCCAGATTCCAGTAATATGGCCACACAGGTAAAAAACGCACCTCCAAAGCTAAAAATACAGCATCCATGGGACCAGACGACATCCCAGGCTGTGCACTACATGAACTACAAAATTAACTGGCACCTCAGACCTAAGTGTCATGTTTAATCATAGCCTCACCTCAGGCTTTATGCCCACTGAGTGGCGCACAGCTACAGTTATCCCACTCCACAAGGGGGATCCACCTTGGATCCTGGGAACTATTGCCCCAACAGTCTGATGAGCCTGATCTGCAAGGTGATGGAATGTATTATCATGTAGATTATAAACAAAGACATTGGCAAACTTCAAACATTGAACCCCACCCAGTTTGGGTTTGTGAAGGGGCGATCTTGTCTCCTGAACCTGATTGACTTCTTTGAATCAGTCTCCAGAGCCATGGACAAGGGTAAGGTGGTCCACACAGCCTATTTGGACCTCACCAAGGCATTCAACACCATCCCCCACTCTGGAATCATAGATAAACTTACTAAACTGGGCATCAATCCCTATGTAACTCGATGGCTTGCCAACTGGCTTACTGACAGAACCCACACTGTAAAAGTAGCCAACTCCAAATCCAGCTCCAGACAAGTAGAGTACCTCAGGGTTCAGTCCTGGGACCTCTCTTGTTTGGCATCTACTTCTCTGAAGTACAGGCTAACACTAAGGGACTCTGGCTAACAAAGTTGGCAGATGACTGCAAACTGGGAGCCATTAATGAATCCTCAAATTATGTGGATATTCTACAAAAGGGCCTTACAGAAACAGATGCTTGGTGCCAGAGCCATGAGCTCAAGCTCAATGCCAAGAAATGTATAGTTATCCCCTTTGGGAAAAAACATGTACCCGTGAATTACCACATAGGTGGCAGTATACTAAACACCAAAAGTGTGATAACAGACTTAGGGACACAGGTGGACAGTGGTCTCACCTTCGATAACCACATCACCACAACAGTCAGAAAATTCTTCTGTGTGGCACACCTCACCACTAAGGGCTTTTCATCCAGAAAAAAAAGAGGTCATTGTCCCACTGTCCTCATCCATCATTAGACCCATTACAGAATACAACGCCCCTCATTAGATCCATTATAGAAGACAATGCAATGTTTGGTATGTAGACATCTGCAACAACTGGAAAGGCCGCAGAAATACCTCACTAAAAGAATCACAGGCCTAAAGCAGATGCCCTATGTTGACTGTCTAAAAAAACTCCACCTATACTCTGTCACATATCGTCTACTCAGAAGCGATCTCTGCTTAATATACAAGGCCAAGTCAAACCCAGAGCTGTTGGACATACTACACTTCTGACTCAGACTCCCCAGACTCTGGAATAGACTGCCCATACATGTCAAGCAGAGCATCTATTTGGCCCTCTTCAAAAGGAACCTTGATGATTGGATGGGAGATAGGAAATTCACCCCTGGGATCATGTCAGTCACCCTGCTAGACAGGGGTCCAGGGAAGTAAATACTGTGGGAAAAATAGCCAGGGAATTGTTATGGCTAGGCTTGTATAGGCCCTAGGCTGATAGCCTAGTACCAACTTATGAACCTATGCTACCACTGATCAGATTTATTCTTTAAATTAACTTAAAAATGCTGATGTTAGGATCTTAAAGCCTGATAAGGGGGGTGGCCTTGTTTTTATGAATCAAGATGACTATGTTAATAAGATCTTGGATATATTGAATTCTGACGCTTATGTTGAATGTTCACTGAATGAGTATAATGGGGCATGTCAATGTGTTAGATCTCACATTAATGATTTATTCTTTGATTCTAGGGTAGATATAAGTATTTTTAAATCTCTGAACATTCTTTCTCCCATCATTCCAACTATATTTGGACTTCCTAAGCTCCACAAAAGTGAAGTCAATCCACCATTGCGCCGTATTGTTAATGGGAAAAATTGTTTAACATATGGCTGTGCAAAATATGTTGACAGTCTTTTGCAGAAATATTTGAAAACTGTACCTCAAATATGTCATGACTCCTGGGATTTCCTGAAATGTTTTAACTCCCTGACCTTTGTAGCCGACTACAATTTCCTAACTATAGATGTTAGGGATTTGTATATTGTGATACAACAAACTTTAAGCATTGCTTGGGTCAAAGAGTTTTTATTGAAAAAGGGCTCCCAAGGAGATGAGATAGATTTGACTATCTACCCGATATTGTCCTCTCCAATAACTTCATCTTTTTCAATGATTGGTACTATTTGCAAAAATCAGGGGTAGCAATGGGTTCCCCTTGTGGAGGGAGTTTTGCAAATAGTGTGATGGCCTTTTGGGAGGAGGAATATTTGTTCAAATGTGATAGCTTTAAACATGTTGTCTGGTACACAAGATTTTTGGATGGCATTTTTATCATCTTTAAAGGTGATAAAAAACAAGCTATGATGTTTGTGGAAGAAATTTCCAGTTTAACTGATTTCTTGAACTTCACCTTTGAATTTGATGTTGATTCCATCTCTTATTTGGACATTTTTCTTGTTAAGGACTATGTGAATTCGAGATATGTAGCCAAAATTTTTAGGAAGGCTACATACTTAATTTTTTACATTTTGAGAGTAACAACCCCTTTTATCAGAAAAAGGTGGTGGTTAAGGGGCAATTAGTATGGGCGGCCAGAATGGTCATGCTCAATGAGAATTTTTTTATTGGAATGTGAACATTTGAGAAAGATGTTTTCAGCTAGGTCCTACCCTGAGAATCTTTTAAGCACTATTATTGATGAGGTAGTTGTTAAGAGGCGGTCTGATTGGTTTAAACCTTTGTTGGATGGAGAATCAAGTTCCCCTGACAACACTCATATTTATGCCCCTGATGAGACGACTACACCTGTTAACAACAGTGTGAATTATACAAAGAAATTTAGCACACCTTATTCCTTAGATGCCGGACAGTTAAGGAATCTACTTACTAAGAACTGGTGTTTACTAACTGAAGATGTTTCAGACAGAAAGAGGTTGTCTGATGACCCCAGTATGATATTCAGATGTGGCCTTAATCTGAAGAATTTATTAGAAAACACTAATGTTTATCACAGTGCCAGATGTGGTATGTTCAAATGTGGGTGCTGTAGAAGTTGCCATCTTATAAAGGTGTCAAATAGGTTCTGCATTTCTGACACCATTCATTATTTGAAAGGCAGATTTAATTGTGAAAGTGTTAGGGGTTGTCTACATCGCCTTATGCCAATACTGTGCTGCATTTTATTTTGATAAGACTGAGAGACATTTTAAAGAGAATTTATCAACACGAATGCAGTATTGGCAGGCATACTGGCAACAATGCTTTAGCTAGACATATCATGGAACATGAGGGTCACACTTGAATACATGGTTATTGAACAGGTAACAAAAAAACAAGAGATGTGGCCCATGGCAATTAATTTTAGAAAGTAGAGAATTGTATTGGCAGTTGAAACTTAATGCTTCTGCCTATCCATGTCTCAATGAGTATTGCTCTTTGAAGTGTATTTTAAAGTTAAAAGCACTTCATTGAAGAATAAGTTTTGTTTGGGAGGCATTATTTTACAATTGGTGTATATAAACTATATTTTTGTTTAATATTATAGCTTTATTTATAGTTGTATTGTACAAACATAGTTTTATTTATATATTTTTTTATAAGTATGGGATTGTTTATAATGTCATAATTGCGGATGTCATTTCCTGCTGACATTATTGCTGATGTCATTTCCTTTTGGAACATTTTAGATTGAATGTTTAACCGTTGTCCTGTATCTGAAGAAGTTGGATTACTTGTTCAATGAAAGTGCTTACATAAACATTTTGGAGATTACCACCGGCCTTGTGTGATATTTTTTTAGTTCAGTGGTTTTGTTTTTTTCTAATGTTTTAGCACTCTCATGTGGTTATTGGTGTATTTGGAGTGCTTTCCCTTATTCAAGTTCTTCTAGTTATTATTTTGGGCTAGAAAGGTTTCCAACCAGATATAGCAGTGCAAACATGTTAATGAGGAGGAATGTTTGTAGTGTTACCAGTATGGCTTCTGTGAAAGTTGATAAAATGAAAGGGGAGCTCACAAAGTTGGTCCATATAGCTGCCTTGAATGGAATTTAGTGGTTCCTAGCCAACATATTGGCAGGAAAGTAATCCCTTCGAAATGATATGGAATGATGAACAGAAACACATTTTCATATCTGGAGGGGTTAACAACAGTGGCAATACGAGTCATGCTTCCACCTTGGTCCATGTAGATTATCCATGACAACTTAGATGTGGTGTTATGCAAGCAACAGGTACAGTTGGAATTAATATGCTTGGCTGTACTGATAATATGAATAAGAGCATGGCTGGGGTAGTCCTACTTTTGATAACACTGATTGTGCAGGGCACTTTCTTTGTGGTATTACTGAAGGAATGAATGATGGTGGAGCTAATAATGTTCCTAATGATAATGTGATTTTTAATTTTAATGACTGGATTCAAAAGAAGTTTAATTTTACAGGACTGGACAGTGTGAATTATGATATGCCCTCCAATAAGGGTATTAGATTTAAAAGTTTAAAATAACTGATATATGAATTTGAAAAATATCTGTTTAAAGATAGAGGACTGCAATTAGATAATGCATATTAGAGGGAATGTTTCTGTCTCATAGGATTGTACCACAAAGACAGACTTTCTAGATTTCCTAATGGGCTTGACAGTTTTGACCCTATGATTTATGAGTTTATTAACTTATTTGAGCAGCATGAGTTTGAATTAAGAGAGTTAATTACATCGGAATTCCAAGTTTATTACTCGTTTACTTGCAGAGTTGAATATTTGAATAGTTTTATTCAATAAGGATTTAATATTTAATAACTACAATGGCATATTTTTAAATGCATTTTTATAACTGATAAATGTAATGATATAGTGAAAAGGAAATTTAAGAAATTAAAAAGGGAAACTGACCAATACAATAGAAAATAGGCAGCCATACTCCAAATAGAGATAGGTGGGGAATCTTGATGGGAAAGATTTAGATAACACAGAGGTTAAGGGAAGTGATTATCATGGACAGGGGGATACTATTACAACTCATGAGGGTACATATAACATGGATGATTTACAGGATCTTCCTCCCTTCTGCAGGTCAGAAAAGCTGGCCAATTGGGTGTTGAAATCCAGGATTAATTTTGCAATGTTCACATAAGGGTTTTATGAAGTGAGGGGGGATACAGCAAGGAAGAGGAGGAATAACAATTACAACAAAAGGGAAAGGAATCATTAAATATAGTAAATGAGATCAATTATGATTGGATACTATTAACCTGAAATGGATTTAATATTTTTAATTACAGCCATTTGGCTATCACTTTAAACTATTTCCCTATTTGAGAAAGTTTGGAATTTATTCCTACCAGATGATTGGATGTAGCATATGTTTTACTGGAACTTAATGTCAGAAAGCTGTACTTAGCTTTATTTATTGGAGATGAAAATGGTAATACAAAAGAAAACACAACAGTTAATGCTTTAAAAAGGGTGTTTAATCCTCCAAATCATCTAATTTTATTAGCATTTGAAAAGGCATGTTTAGATGATATTTATAAATTATCTAGTTGAACAAGTAGGAGGAGGAGTTACAATTTGAATAGGTAAGAGTATGTGCTTTTAAACACTTTGGTGAAGAATAAAACTGTTAGGGTTTTGAAACCCAATAAGGGTGGGGGAACAGTGATGTACTATACCACTGACAAAACAAGTAGCATGCTTAATATTTTACATAATTCTGAATCATATAATTTAGTATGAAGGAATGAGGTTAACAGCCTACAGGAGAACAGATCTCTTCCTGGATGGACTTTTATTGGATAATAGAACATTAGACTTATTTAAATTTTTAAGGAAGATAAACCCAAATGTTCATAAAAATATTTAACCACCACCCTATAGGCCCTATCATTTCAGCTAGTGTTCCAAGACGCACCCCCTGGAGTGTATATTCATAAATTGTTAAAACCAATTTATATTAAAGAATCCCATTTATTAGACTCATGGGACATTCTGAGAAGATAAATCCAAGATATTTGGGAATGGGCTTTTGGGTTTGCTAAAAAGACGTGTTATTTAAGTTATACCCAGATGGTGGAGGGATTGCGACTCTTTCTGGATTCTTTAAAAATGATTTCTTTATATGAGAAAGATATTAGACTCCTGTTAGATTGTGCCACTGTAATATTTGAGAATACAAATTTCACCTTCAAACTAAATAAAATTAAGTGAAAGGGGTTGCAACAGGCACAGTGTCTGCATCCATATAGGTTCATAGGTAGATACTAGGCTATCTGCCCTAGGGCATTTATAAGCCTAGCCAGAGTGTATTTGGCTTCTGCCTCCCTATGAGATTAGCCTACTGTGCCTCTGTAAAGTAGGTTGCAGAAGGTACCCTTTTAAGATTAGTTTACTGTGCCTCTGTCTAGCATGGACACAGAAGAGATCCCAGGGGTGAATTTGCAATTTCCCATCCACCCGTCCAGATTTCGCTTGAAGAGGGTCAGCGAGGGGCTATGTCTAACATGAACTGGGATTCTATTCCAGAGTGAGGGGAGCCTCTGGGAAATGAATCTGTCCCTCCAGCATGTCCTATTTATTTTTGTGCTGAGGTTTAGGTCCCTGTAGCGTGTAGCTCTAAGGGACTTGGATTTTCTGAGGTGGAGCATGTCCATTAATTCTGGGTTTGACATGGCTTTGTATGTCAGGCATAGATCGCAACTGAGTAGAGCTGGAGTTTCTTTAGTCGAGCTGCATAGGACATCTGTTTGTAGCCCATGACCCTCTTGGTGAGGTACGTTTGGGGTCTCTCCAGTTGCTGCAGGTGCTGGGTAAGGTACATCCCAAAAGGGGCATTGTATTCAATTATGAGCCTGATGAATGACGAGTAGAGGGGCACAATGACCTCTTGATCTAGATGTGAACCCTTTCATGATAAGGTGGGCTATATAGAAGGTCTTTCTAACAACTTTGGCAACGTGATTATCAAAGGAGAGATTACTATCTACGTTGGTCCCCAAATCTCTAATTACTTCTTCCGTACTTAATGGATTACCACCTATGTGGTAATTTGTGGGCACCTTGTTTTTCCCAAAGGGGATGACTATGCACTTTTTAGCATTTAGCTTGAGGCTGTGGCTCTGACACCAAGCATCCGTCTCTGTGAGACCCTTTTGGAGGATGCTTGTGTTAGCTGTAGATTCGATTATGGCCCCCAGTTTGCAGTCATCTGCAAACTTTGTCAGCCATAATCCCCCCGTGTTAGCCTGAAGTATATATAAATATATAAGTATATATAAATAAATATATATATATATAAATATATGCCAATGTAGTTATTTTAGCCATTTTTATTTCTAAATTTTATAAATACATTAAAGTATATTTGAAAATTTTGGATGGCATATTTATATTACGGAAATGACTGGATTATATGGTCAATGGTTTTATTAAGTTTTTTTACAAAATTCTATAGGTTTTTTAAAATGCATTTTTAATTATAAGGAGTCGATTATTTGGATGTTAATATAGGGCATGCAGAAGAGGGGTGGGGTTAAATCAAAAATATACAAAAAAAAACACGTTTAGCAATTCCTAATTGCATTTTGCTAGTATTCACCCTTATTCTTTTAATAAAAACTTAATAGAAAGTCAGAGTTATTAGGGTGGCTAGAATGGCATCTTATGAGGACCTGGGTATAGAAATGAGTAAATTAAAATGAATTTTCATAGAAAGGGGATACCCACAGGTTTTGCAGGGGGAAATTATCATTGAGGTAAAAGATTCATGTGGAAGTAAATATAAACCACTTTTAAGTTTAAACCCGACCGGGACTGAGAAACATGCTTCAAAGGGAGTATTCATCACTGGAGAATTTGAAAGAGCTTGTGTTGTGGGCTTATAATGACTGTACCAGTGATATTAAGAATATAAAAAGGGGGAAGTGGAATTTTTGTAAAGGTAAGTGATATATATATATATATATATATATATTATTAAATACCATTTTATTAACAAAATATATATATATATATATATATATATATATATATATATATATATATATATATATACAAAACCAAAAGGAGAAAGGGAGAAACAGAGAAAAAGGAATGTAGATTAAGGTGTGGATGTTGTAGGCAATGTCCTTATATTTGGAGGAAAAGTTTATGTTAAGGAATGTTTTGAATTCCAAACTAATTTTAAAGGAGGAGCTAATTGCTCATGATGTGATAGTTTTTATATTGGAAAAGCTGAAAGGGTATTAAGAAAAATAATCTGAGCATAGATATATCATCAATAAAAAATGTAATAACTCTTGCAAAGCATGCAGAAACATGCAAATAATATAGAACATTTGGGTTTGGAATAACTGAAATTGCAAATAAAAATCCCGGGGTGGATATTTTTTTTAGAATATAAAAAACTGTCAAGGCAGCTTAGACTGAATGGTGCAACATCGCATGGATTAATCAAAAGTGTCACTCTGCAATTTTAGCACTCTCTTGTACATTTGTGTATTTTTAGTGTCTGCCCTTATTTGAGTGTTTTTTAAGGACATTTACTGATTACATAGTTACATGGGGTGCCAGCCTTCCCAAAAAGTATTAGGTTCATAGGTTCATACTAGGCTATCTGCCCTAGGGCATTTATAAGCCTAGCCAGAATGTGTTTGGCTTTCGCCACCCATTTTAAATTTATTTTGCTATGCCCTTTTTCAAGGTTAGTATACTGTGCCTCTGTCTAACAGTGACACAGAAGTGATACCCGGGGTAAACCTATGATCTCCCATCCACTCATCAAGATTCCTCTTGAAGAGAGTCAATGAGGGACTCTGCCTAACCTGGACTGGGATTTTATTCCAGAGTGAAGGGAGCCTCTGGGTTATGAATCTGTCCCTCCAGCATGTCCTATTTATTTCAGTGCTGAGGTTCAAGTCTCTCGAGCGAGTAGCTCAATGGGATTTGGATTTTCTGAGGTGCAGCATGTCCATTAATTATTATAATGCATTTCTTGGTATTGAGCTTTAAGCTATGGCTTTGGCAAAAAGCATTTGTATTAGACCTTCCTGAAGGGTATTCTCATCTTATGGGAATTCAAAGACTACTCTCAGTTTGCAACCATCTGCAAACCTGGTTAGCCAGAGGCCTTTGACATCCAAGATGTAGATGCCAAACAATAGTGGGCCTAGCACAGAGCCCTGTAGGACTCCACTGGGGACCGGCATCTGTGGAAGTGGCCTCAGCAATTTTAACTACATGGGACCTATCAGTAAACCAGCTAGGTATCTAGCATGGGATGGATCCAGTGACTGGAAGTCTATGTCCTTGTTGATAACTTCCATGATTCTTTCCACGACTTTGGAAATAAGACTAGTCAGACAAATGGATCTGTAGTTTTCATGGTCTGTTAAAGGTCCTCCCTTATGCATGGGGATGACTGTGACAGTCTATTCACATGGCACAAAAATTGTTTTAAGACTATAGTTAAATAATGACTGCAGAGGTCCTGTTAAGTCATGTTTTAAATTATTCAGCAGGCATCCTGGGATGTTATCAAGGCCCGTTGAGGCTGCGTTCTTCGCTTTAGTGAGTGCAGTCAGTATATGCTCCCTGGATATAGTCAGAGGGGTTATGTTTGAGGGTATTATTGAACTGAATTTTGTCTATTAATAGAGTCACTATGTCATCAGGCTTGGTAAATGTGGCAGCCTTAACCACCAGTTCAGAACATTGCTGTGTGGTCTTTGAGGATTCTGACACAGCTATAGAAGACTTTATGGTTATCTTTCACATGGGAGAATATCTTAACCTCAAGGTTTGCTTTGATTGCCCTAATTAACCCTCTTTGTTGCCTGATACTTTGATGAGAGTTTCTATCTTTATGGGAATTACCCTTCCTGATTTTTGCCATATTTTTCCCTTTGCTGTATATCCTGCTTATTTTGGAATGCTACCAGGGCAATTTGTTTCTGGAGCTATTTCTGGGCTTACTTCTGGTAGGTACAGCAGCCTCTGTGCTCAATGATATGACTGTACAGAGTTTCTGAGAGCAATTCAGCATAGGCTGATATGTTCTCAGGGGTTTGAAGGGGCACCATATTTTGACAAACCATTACTTAAAAGGCAATTTGCCTTGGAATAGTTCCTAACTACCAATGGTTTTAATGGGATTACAGAGTTTATTCTGATTATGAAAGAAACAGCTCTATAGCTGGGCCTTACCAGGGAGGATGAAACATTGTGGAGGTGCAGCATTCTCCTATAACTGTGAGCATAAGGTTGAGCAAGCTGGAGTTTCTAGTGTACATATTCACTATTTGGTCAAGGATGGTTGTAATTTTGAAGTTCAAGAATCTCTGTCCCTGTAGATTTGAGGCAGTGTAGGATTCTCAATACACAGAGGGGGTAATTAAAGTCTCACAGGATTAGGGTATTAGGCTGGATGGTAAATGTCTCCAGCAAGTCCAAATATGCATTGTGAGCTCCTTGGGGTATGGAAGGTGAACCATAGCAGGCTAGGTTATGGTACAGGATATTTTGCTATGGTGATTTGCACATGGAGGAACTCCATTACATTATCCTATTTGACCACCCCAGAAGTATGGTTATTAAGGTATACTGAGACACCTCCCCCTTTAGCACTTGTTTGTGCATATACTGGTATAAAAAAAAGTGTGGAAGGTACTGAAACCTCTCACTGTCAGGCTATACTCTGCCACTTTAAACCATGTTTCAGTAACTACACACATCTACATTAGAGTATGAGGAAGGCTTGGAGGAAGTATAGTTTTATTTAGGCTCCTGGCATTGACTAGTGACACCTTGAGGTTCTGCTGAGTAGATTTTGCTATGTTATTAGGTTTGTCAGTTTAGCACAGCCTAAAAAAGGCACTACATGGGGCAGACAAAGCCATAGCCAGTATTTGAAAGCCTAGAGAGGAAAGGTGTGGACCATTCTTTGCAAAGTTGACCATGTCCTCCCAAGCTGATAAATATTGGATACCCTTAAAATCACACCAGAAACACAGCCAGATGAAATAATTTTTTGCTTTTGCTGTGGTATCATTCTATATGATGGTAATATGCTCCTCTGTGCCAGGTTCATACCAGCCTGAGAGTCTGAAAGCTCCATAATCTCTTTTCATATAGTCCAGGGCTCAGGCCATTTGCACCTACATGGACTGATGGAATCATACTGGTCCTTGTGGTGTAATGCCTTGAGTGCATGCATGATTTGGAGGATCATGGCTCCAGATAAGCAAGTAACAGTTATCTTCTTCAGCCTGGTTAGTCAGGCATCAGCACAGCTTACAATGGAGTCTCCTATGATGAGAGACCTGTGAAGTGTGTTTGCTTGCCTTAAGGGCTTAGTGTTTGGGCTCCATTGAGAGTGACAGTATGTGTGGTGTTTGATGTTTTTTCCAAGTACCATTGGGCTTGCTGAGGCATAGCTTTGACAGCAGGTGGTCTAAGTGAACTTTCTTGTTTTAGGAAGATTGCTTTTAAGTGCCTCAACATATGTTAGCCTGGGTTCATATTAAAACACTGAACGCTAAAAACAGTGAATGGTATTTCATCGACGCACATTCAGCAAACGCTAAAAATGTTGAAACCACAGAAAAGTGATTTCTTTCCTAGGGAATGAAATCGCTGTTCCAACCCACCCAAAAAGAAAACATTAAACACTTTCAAACACATACACACATACCCTAACCCTAATTATACCCCTCCAAAAAACAGTAAACAACTATATACACATATGCAAGTAACCAAACCATATATCTAACGAAAAAAAAAAACAGTAAAAATGTTAAAACATATGCACTTACCTTAATCCGCACCCTAACCCTAAGGTCAGTAACTGTTGCACAATCACACTTGGGAGCTATACCGGACAAGGGACCACACTACACTCCAGAACAGGCGAAGCAACAAAGCGGTCAAGTGACTTCTTTCCCAGGGAAAGAATTTGTTGAACAGCTG
>NC_056741.1:1175301586-1175341586 GCF_019279795.1 Protopterus annectens | reverse complement strand
CATTGTCACTACAAACAAAATTGAATCCTATATGAAATCCCATAAGAGATTCAATAAATGCAGCTATATTTAAAGGTACACATAAAGGAGGAGATGTAACATTACTTATCTTGTTATTTGTTATTTTGATCATAAGATTCTTAAGTTTTAAAAATGCGAAATGACATCTTTAAAAGGAATTTCTTTAAACATTAATGGATTGAATAATCCATGTAAAAGGGCAAGCCTAATAAGATACATTAATTTACATAAGGCCAACTTAGTCTTCCTACAAGAAACCCATCTCTTGAAAAAAGATATTGATAAACTAGCCACAAACAAATATACAGTATTGGTTAGTTCAGAGCACACTCAGAAAAAAAGAGGAGTGGCTATTTTATGGAATAAAAGTATGCCCATTCCTAAAACCATTAAGTCTTATCAGGATGACAAAGGAATGGTTTGTATGGTTACAATACAAATTAATGGGAAGACTTACACTTTAATTAATGTATATTGGATACCTGGAATTGGTATTAATACAGTGAAACATCATCTTGATAAGATCATATCATTCTCTATAGGAGATATTATTTTAGCTGGTGACTTTAATTGTATACTACATGAAAGTGATACTACCACTATAGGAAAGAGAAGAATTACATCTAATGCAAAACATTTAAAGGATTTTGCTAATTCTTATTTGAATGATATTAATAATCAGATAGATTCAAAATCATTACCATACACCTTTTTTTCTAACAGATACAAAACTTATTCAAAAATAGATAGGGTCTTTATTTCTAACCAGATGGTAACAGATTTAATTAATTCCAAAATCATTTCATGTCCTATATCTGATCATAATTCAATTGTTTTTGAATTAATAATAAAAAATACTCATAATGTTCAGATCAAAAGGATACCAGCATACTTAACTCAACTAAAAGACTATAAAGAATATATACTTTCAGAAGTAAAACATTTTTTAGACATAAATAACACTTCTGAAGTCTCCATTGTTTATGTTTGGGATGCCTTAAAATCATATCTATATGGACAAAGTATCAGATGGTATAATAATAAAAGGAAATCTTGGGATAAGGAATTGTTAGATATTCAAAGTAAATTAGACTCTTATAAACATAATAATAAAGAAAATATTATGGACAAGAAAGTTATTGAAGAAATAAACAAACTAAATGAGAAATACAAAGAAATTTTAACTCATAAAGTTAAAATAACTTTAGAGAAATACAAGTTTTTGTCTTATTCAATAAGCCCCAAATACTTATAGACTTAAAAATAAAACAAAAAGGTTGAATAAACAAAACCATATCAAAGAAATCTTTTCTCTAAGGAAAAAGAAGAATGTTTCTAGTACACCAGAAATACTAGATGAATTTAGAAATCACTTTCACAAAATTAACCATAATAATATTAACATGGAACCTAAAGATAAAATAAAGGAGTTTATAACCACAAATATGAATAAAAAGCTTAATAAACAACAGATTAAACTATTGGACAAGAGTATTTCATACACAGAAGTTATTACACAAATAAATAAGCTTAAATCAAACAAAGCACCGGGTAATGATGGTATTATACCAGAGATATATAAAATCCTTTCTAAAAATACATATTCATTAATACATAAGGTTTTTATTTTGGCCCAAACTGAGTTAATAACCCCCATCTTGGCAATATACATTTATTTCGCCAATTTTAAAACCTAATAAAGATCCAACTAGATGTTCTTCATATCGGCTCATCTCATTATTTAATGTTGATTATAAAATGTTTATGAATATCTTTGCTGATAGATTGAAGATAATCATTCCCGGCATTATAGATATAGATCAGACAGGCTTCATTGTAAATAGAAATACTTTTGATAATATAAGAAGAACTTTAACATTAATAGATTTTGCAAATAGGAAAAGAAAGATTTAACACTTATTAGTCTTGATATAAGTTCAGCATTTGATTCAGTAAGTTGGGACTATCTGTTTACCTTAATGAAGTGCACAAACTTCTCGGATGCATTTGTAAATCTAATTGAACATTTATACAAAGGAACGTTGGCTTATATTAAGGTAGGAACATATGTTTCACAAAAATACCCATTCTTAAAGGTACAAAACAAGGATGTCCACTTTCTCCACTATTATTCACTTTAGTAATGGAGCCTTGGGCTAATTTGATGAGAAACAGTACTGACATAGAGGGTTTTGAAATAGATGAAAATACAACATCAAAATGCAACTTTTTGCAGATGATGTTCTAATTACATCAGCAGGATCTAATTCTTCTATACAGTCTCTATTTGATAACATGATGAATTTTAAAAGTATTTCTGGTTTAATATTCAATGAAGAAAAAACTAAAATACTACCTATATATACACGAAAAAATATTCTCATTAGTGATTTTACTAAATATGTACCCAATTCAGGTCAGATAACTTATTTAGGTATAATACTATTTAAAGATATTAAATCTATTATATATAATAATTATAATACCTGTTTTCTTAATATACAAAATCTTTTTAACACCTGGAATAATATGTTTTTTACTATGGAGGAGAGACTTACAATTATTAAAATGATAATATTCCCCAAGATTTTATACTTAATACAATCAATAATACTTCCACCTACAAAATAATTATCAAGAAACTGAACACACTAATGTTAAATTTCTTATGGGCACCTAATAGACCTAGGATTGCATTAAAGAAACATACTAATAGCTGGTCTCAAGGGGTATTTCTTTTCCAGACTTTAATTTATATACTATCTCTTCTATTGTAAAAGTTATTACTTTATTAATAGATCAGTCATATGTCACAAAATGGAAAGATTATTGGGAGCTAATTAGTATACACTTCATGAAAATCTCCTTAACACATAAAAATATGATTGTAAATAACTCCATGTTATGGTTACTAAAGGAATTTTGTACTTCACCTATTACACCTAAACATATGGTTTGTTACCCATTAAATATTATTATTAGTTATCGTAACTTAATATTCATGCACCCTAAGTATAGGGAATGGAATTTTATTGTATTTCCTATAATGTATACTCAGGGTATGCTTTTGTCATCTACTTCTGAAGGAACTCATTTAGCTATAGATAATGATCTAAAATACTGGTATCAGCTGATATCTGATAAAGTTAAAAATCTAGATTTCTTAAAACAAGAATTTGATCTAAGAGAAACTTGCTGGTTAGAGGTTCAGACCTTTAGACAACATCTCATTAATAAAATAGATTTAATTTCTATAACTGTTAAAGAATCTATTCCAACACTGATTGATTACTTGATATTAAATTTACAACATAAAGTTTCTGATAAAGGTAAACTTTCATACATACATAAAGTTATCAGACAAGAAACTTTTTACAGTGTAGATTCATACTGGAATTATTTCACTTCTATTAATGGGGACCCACCAAATCAACAAGATAAACAATATATATTGGAATCTGCTTATAGAACTACGTCTTCCATTGTCTGGAGACTTTATACATGGAAATTTTACATAGATCTTTTTATACACCTTTGATGATGAATAAAATAAATAATAAAGATAATCTAGGTAAGAGATGTAATGTAGAAATTAATGCTGACTGGGCTCATATGTTTTATGACTGTATAAAATTGAAAGAATATTGGAAGTCAATTAATGAATTTTTGCAGGCTCTTTTTACAGATAATTTCATTATTTCTAAATCTCTTATATTATTCAACACACCTGTACCTCAAAGTGTTAAAAAGGTTAAGCTTCCCTTGTTATGGTCTATTCTAGCAGTGGCTAGGAAAATAACAACTAGAAATTGGATTTCAGATACACCTCCTTCGTTCAATGAATTTAAAAATGTTATGAATATAGTGTGCCATATGGAAATAAACACAATTAGGACTAGAACAAATAGAAAAACATCTTATTTTATTGTATGGGATAATTTACAAAATAGGTTAAAAAAATTTTAATTTCAATAGCATGGTATTTTAGTTTAATTAATTGATCTGATTGTAGTGGATGTCTTTGTAAATACTTTAGTTGTTTTGTTGAATATTATAATAATACCTATTTTTAATTACTTGTATAAAATTGTTATGATATTTCTCTTGTATGTTAAAACAATAAACCTGTTTTGAAAAAAAAAGATGCCCATATCCACCAAGCTGGCTACAGAAAAATTAGAAAATTGGATATCCACAATGTCCACTCTTTTGATTTGTGAGCTACAAGGGGGTGATGTATTATGGTTAAAAGACTATTAACGGTGCCTTGCCTGTACAGACCAAAATGGTGCTTTTTTTGAGAAAGATTATGCTTATTGGCACACAAGTTATTTGCACTATATTGTTGCTTAACAGGTTACATTTCTATATATTGTTCTACAGAGAAATTTTGCATTCTGTGTGTTTGCCACTGTACAGGGCACTGATAACCCAATCAAACATGCAAAATGTATAGCAGCTCAGAAACAAACAGAAAACTAAATAAGCCCTCTAGCCAATAAAATGACTACACTAGGAGCCCTTTTGTGTATTTAACTCAAATTGACCAGGCAAACACCTCCTGCCTCAAGATGAATAATCCCAGTCCTCTTGATGTAAAAACACAGTAGAAGAGTTCCACAAATGCAATGCTAACACAAACCACTAAAGCAACTAGCTGGAAATCCATTGCTGAAGGTAATTTCAAGACAGTAACAATGAAAAGAGCAGCAATTATTTTGGTTACAAAGGGGAAAAAATCAGTGAAATGTACACACAAAAGCAGGAAACAAAAGTGATCGCTGAATATAACTTAAATGAGATTTAGCAATCTAAATACTTAACTTTAATAGATAACACTCTGTACAATTGAAACACTTCTGGAATGCAGGCTGGGACTACAAATGTTGCTGAGCTCCAGGAAGGAAAATGAGCAGTAGAATATGTAGAAAAAGGAGGTTTCCTTTGCGTGGACACTTGGTATCATAGGACTATGGAAAACAATGGGTGGGGAGAATACATAAATAGCTTATATAACTGTCAACAACAATGAAATTGAGGAGGTAGGAACTTTGGAAATCAGAAACACAGCCTTATAAACAGCAGCAGAAAGTTGGGAGGATTTGGAAATTTTCAAAGAACAAGCACATATATCTTGCAACCTATTTGAGCAAGAAATCTGGACAAAGCTATAAAATGGGTTGAAAAGGCCCAAAAATAGGGACACTTTTTAAATACTGCTCTTATAAACTTAGAAAGTTGATAGAATAACAGCTTTTGCATTAGCATAAATTTTCTGAAGGGTATGAAGTCTGAAACTCAAATGTCTGTCATTATTTTCTGATTTCAACTCTCAATGATATGCCAGAAAAATACAATTTTATGAGAAAAGACTAAAAATATGAGGCAAAAATCTGGACATTCCACAAAAATCTGTATAGTTGTGAGGTATGCAGGCTAGCTACAGAGGCAAGCAATCAAATAAAGGCAATATTGGAGCTCTTTCAGCAACTTTAGCTTTGCGTCCACCCATCCCCCAATAACACTGAGTGCAAGCAGATCAAAGATAAGCAGAATTTAAAAGCACTAAAGCACAAACGGGAGCAGAGGTAGTTCTCTCACTATTGAGCTTCTGCTGCAGTTTAGTACACCAAACTATGCAGAAATTTACAAGTAACACTGTTTATAGAAAAAGAATGGAGTAATAAATGATTAAGACACAAAGCTGGTAGCAGGAGTATGTAGTTCTTCCACAACTGTGAATCAAACAAGACTTTGGCCAAGCAGGGTTCAAAATACAAAGATAACATTTGCAGGTAAATCTACTTAAATCTACTGAAATAGAGCAGAATAACTAATCCCTACACAAACTAAAAATGCAGTCAGATGAAATAGAGTAGAAAAGTACAAAGCAGTAAAGAACACTTACTTGGCGATTCTGAATTACAAGGAATATATGTAGAAAATTATGCTGTCATGTGGATGGTCAGGGGAACTGCTTAAAACTCTTCCTACAGAAGAAAGTTTCTGACCAAACTGTTTCTACCCTGTTCCTGGCATCTAAACATGGTTTAAACAGTATGTATGACTGTGTTGCTATTGTGTCTAGGGCCACTTCTGCTACAGTGTTAAGATGTACGTGGGAAGATGACCAGAAGTTTGACAAGGTAAAGTCTAAAATCTTATATACCACTCTGGATAAGGAGGTATTGCTGGTCTCTTTTGCTACTCAGCTTTTCAAACAATGTAATGAAAGGGGGGTAATTAATTCACGGAGTTAGGATTTTTCATGTACCCCCAATACAAATTGTATAGGTCTGCCTCTTTCACAAAAAAGCCACATAAATAAAACCAGTCTTTCTTGCAAACAAGATGCTATAAAGAGATGTCTCGAAGGAAGAAAAAGGAGTCAACTGAAAAAAGGGACAGACCAATAGTACAGAAGGACTACCCTAGCATTTGTTACCCTCTTTCCTCTCATTCAGCCAATATCTGTACAAATCTGTTCCATAAACTTATCCTCAACACTCCCATTTGGCAAAAGACTGTTTCAGACTCCTGGGTACTAAAATGGATGCAAACTGGTTACAGTTGCTCTTGATACAAAACCTCCTTTCAGAGGAATTCCTCCACCCCTCTAGACCTAAAAGTTTTTCTTTAAATTCTTCAGTCTGTGCTCACACAAAGAACCAGTGCCCACAGACAAGCAGAAGCTTCTGTTCCAAAATGTTTAAATGTTTCTGGTACCAAAGAAAGTGGCCTCCTGAATACCAGTACTAGATCTTTCATTTCTAAATCTGTGTGTGAAAGTAATAAAATTCAAAATGCTGACCTTAGAGAACCTGTTACCAAATAACTCACGGAGGAACAAAAGGGCAACACTAGACTTGAAAGACACTTATTACCACATTCACACAGCCACAGTTTCAAGAAGTATCTAAGGTCCTCCGTTTCTGGGACACATCAGTTTTCTGCATTATATTTTAGTTTATCAACAGCTCAAAGAGTGTTCAAAAACTAATGGCTCTAGTCATAGCTTATTTACAGAGCAAGTAACATTCACATTTACCTTATTAGGTTACTTGTTTGTCTTTGAAGAGTCTTCATCCAGCCATCAAGAGTCATTAGCTTGGGTTATGTCTCACTTGACCAACCTGTGTTTCCAATAAACATTTGAAAATGCTCATTGATTCCTTCTCACAGGATATGGTTGCTGGGATATCTTCTAGACGCTTCACCATTTTTATTTTCTTATTTAACCCTTATTGACTGGGTTAGTCCTACTAGGCTAGTGGTCTATTTTCAGGGGAAACCCTAGGTGGAATTTATACTATGAGGAAAAATTTGGCCAGGGCATCATGGAACTTCCTCTGCTTGATTGAGTGGGTCTATTTCAGTTTGTCAAATAATCTAGTCAGTGAATGACTATTCAAACCCACAGTCATTTTAGCGAATGATTGTTTCAGCAATTTTTTTACAGGGAAAAGAAGTAGTTGACCATCGGGAATTTGCCCCTTTCCCCACTGCAGTGTGATCTCGGAGTTGGTATGTTTAGTTGGGGAGTGGATTGTAAAGAAATTTAAAACTAAGTAAAGAAAAAGCAAGTGAGGAAGAAGATATTTATCATGAAAGAGAACAAGAGAAAAATTTAATAAAAGAACAAGAAAAGAGCAAGATAAGCAAACAGCAAATATTGACAGTAAAAAGCAAACTGAAGTTAAAGAAAAAAGAAACACTGTATGAAGGAATATCAAATTAGTGAAGAGATAAATTGGAGAGTAGTGAAAGGAGGAAAAAATCCCATTGGAAAAAGGGTGAAGGAGAAGAAAATAAAATTTATAGGCTTAGGAATTAAAGAAAACAAGAAATGAAAAGGTTAAATAAGAAAAGGCATTAGAGGTAATGATACAGAAAAAATAAAACAAATAGAAAGTGAAGGATTTTAGCAATTATTATCAATAACATAAAAAGGAGTAACAACAGGAGTAATAGGTGTGCAACACTGGACTCGGATATAATCATTTTAATGGAAGTAAGAATATTAACAGAAGAGAGACTACAAACAGAAAGGTTATAGGGGAATAACATTTGTAATATAGGAAAAGAAGTGTGTTCAGGTTTAAAAATAATTAGTAAGCAATCAGTAAAAATCTTAGATAATACTCTGGTTATAATGGGTAGAATAACTAGTAGATGTGAAGTAGAAGGACAAGTCTATAGAATTATAGCAATTTATGCATGTGCTACTAAGAAAGGAAGAGGATACATTTAAAAAATATTAGATTATGTTAATATATATATATGAACATCATAGCTCAACCTCCTTGAGCAAGAAATCTGGACAAAGCTATAAAAATGAGGGGAAAAGGCCCAAAAATAGGGACACTATTTAAACATTGCTCTTAAAAACTTAGAAAGTTGATAGGATAACAGGTTTTGCATTAGCATGAAATTTTCTGAAGGGTATTCAGTCTGAAACGTCTATCATTATTTTTTTACTTCAACCCTCAATGATTTGCCAGTGATTTGCCAGAAAGCCACAATTTTATGAGAATAAGAATAAAAATATGAGGCAAAAATCTGGACATTCTTGGAAAATCTGTACAGTTGAAAGGTATGATGGACATAATAATAGATGGTGATTTGAATAGGGATTTAAGAAAAAAAAACAAAAAGGAGTGGGAATATAAAAGTAATGTCCAAAATCATTAAAATTGGCGAGTTAAATATTTGGATTAACAGTAAACACAGAAATGGATTATGGACAGAAATAGAATATTTTATTATTTCTGAAAGTTTAGAAATAATACAAGGAGGAACTAAGTGTACAGGTTTTTTTAGACCATTTGGCTGTTTGGATTAAACTCATATAAAGATAGCTAAAGGGTGCGATGATGTGAGGTATTGCCATCTGTGCCAGGGAGAACAGGGCAGTGCATGTGTAACATATCCAGCATAGTTAGCTGGAGTTTTGTAAATAATTTTGTGTCATTTGACTATCTCACCTCCCAAACATACTGAATTACTCGGTTTGTACCGAGTTTTGGGGTCCAAATGAAGGGGTGCCAAGATTCCAGAGTGGCACCCCTTCATTTCCGATTTTTTTCGTTCTTTTTTTAATGTTTTCAAATACCACGCTGTCGGAGTTAACGTCATCACATGCACGATAACGTCAGCTCAGTCAGGACTACCAGCCAGTAGGAATTGAGCTCACATTGTTATTTCCGGCTGGTCTGGCTGAAAACAGGACTTGTTCATTTTGGATTAACAACAAGTTTGGGGAAATGAAATAAGTGACGTGGATAACAGCATCACTGTTAAGTAAGGTGTGTGTGTGTGTGTGTGTGTGTGTGTGTGTAAATGCCCCCATGTAATACACCTGGTGTATAGAGGTATTTCAGGCTCAAACCCTGTACATTAAAAGAGCCAAAATCCCTAGCCACCACCATTTCTGAGCTTTGTCCAGATTTGTTGTGCTAAGAGTTGAAAAGAACTATGGTGAGAAATGAGAACATAATTTGTATTCCGCCATTATTGGCTTTGTTGTTTGTCCAGGTTTTTTGTGCTAAGAGTTGAGAGCTATGGTGAGTGAGAAGTAAGAACTGAATTTGTATTCCCCTATATTTGCTTTGTCCAGGTTTTTTGTGCTAAGAGGTTGAGAGCTATGGTGAGAAGTGAGAACTGAATTCACTAAATGATAGCCATTAATTTTCAGTCTTCCTTATTTTCTAGGAAACTGCTGACTTGGCATAGTGGTATGTCGCTCTGACTGTAGTGCATAGGATCCTGGGTTCAAGACTTGCCGGTGACATGCATGGTGGTAACAACATTTTATTCTAGCAACTTTCCAGAATTATACAAGCAATGTTTAAAATGTGTCCCTAGTTTTTGACCATTTGCCCCCCCAAAAAAAAAAAACTGAAGTTGAAAATAAGTGCGAGAAACTGCAAGATAACTATGGCTTACACTACTGTCATTATCTTTATACTGTGGGTGTGGAAGTAGACTTTTATGATGGAAATGTTCTGAATTGGGCAGTTTTGTCATTATTGGTTCATGCATTTTGCTTCATTGCCTACAGTACAGCCTACTGAAAAATGTTCAAACAATACATTTAAAATACGCTCTAACAAGTGTGTTGTATTTATACAAGGAATATAACAAAGTTAGGAAGGTGTAGCAAAGAAAAGAACACATATATGCTTCTTGTTTTGTGTGCAAGGGGCCAATGATTTTAAACAGCCCAAAGGTAAACTTTATCCACCACTGGCTAGATGTATTTTCTTTGAATGTGGTGTGGGTTTCAATGCTATTTCAATGAATGTGAGTGTCAAGGGCAGAGAAGTTTTAATGCCAAGTCTATTTTCATTGAGACAGTATTGTTTGTTTAGCAGCTGTCTGTGCATTATGCTGCAAAATGTAAAAATAAAATCTAAATTATCATTGTAGAAGTAAAGCAGTATGCACACATTAGTGTTTATGGTAAATGGAGCAAAATTGCCAGGTAATGGGACATTGGAATGACTGCTGGGCAGCTCTGGTGCCATATTTTGGTTGTCTGTTCTTCAGTTTGTGTTTGAAAGTTGGTATCCAACAATTCCATTGGAGTGGGTGGGGTTACATAATTATGTATGCAAGTTAGATGTTAATCAGCATACAGATTTGTACCTATTTTTCATGGGCCTTGTCCAGATTTTTGATGTTTCCAGGTTGAGAGGTATGTGAAGATGCTTGTATCAAAAGTTTATCAACATTGTTATAACTGATTAAATGTTTATGTTTAAAAAAATTCTGGAAGGGAAGAGTAGAAGTTTTTGCAATTGTTCTATAGCTTTCAGATACTGGAACAGATCTTAGCAAAGCTCTGCGTGTGTATTGTACTACGGTCAGGTGATCAAATGTGAGGTCATTCTACAAGCAGCTCTGAGAGGATGGAACTCTCACAGCAACTTGTTTTGTTTTCTTTGGAACCGGATATAAAAATATATGACAGTTATCACAGTTCACTTGGTTTCAGTCAGAGGCTCATCACATTGCCTTGTGGAAGCAAACATCTCAGCATCCTATATTGCCTTGCTGTATTAAGTTAGCTATGGAACAGTTATTCTTTAGACAGTCCGGAAATTCAGCAAGACTAGTTAAGTAGTGTCTTTCCTCATCTGACTCTGTCCAACTGGGTTTTATTTCTCCTGTGACTGAAATGCAGGTGTTTATTGTACTTAGATATTAAGATTTCTCATGTTTTCTATTTTATTATTAAATATTTTTATACCTTTTATTGTAGCTGGTGTTTCAGAGAATACTTTTAACATCTTGAGGGTACCTGTGCTTATTTTAGTAATGCCTTGGCCACTCTGAAAACCCCGGATGCTTTGGTTACACTCTGCCATTTATATTAGTACTGATTTTACTCACTATAATTGGAAGATCCTTAGAGTGGTTGGCTGGTGGCAGTGTAGTTACCTCAGTCTGGGCAGAGAGGGGGTATAGCCAGTACAGCTGTGCCAGCCTTTCCCAGGAATGTGTGTGTGTGTGTGTGTGTGTGTGTGTGTGTGTGTGTGTGTGTGTGTGTATGTGTGTGCAAAGTTCAAATACCCAAGTTTGGAATTGGGATACAGTGCTCTAAAGTGAATCAAGTTTGGGATCTGGAGAGAGTCCACTCCCAGGTCTGGAGCATGTTCCCTGTTTGCTGTTGGGGAAACTGTGCTTGATGTAGAGTTGCATTCTAAAATACTGTGGTATACTAGATAGCGTTAGACTCTAGAAGCATTCTAGAGGCAGCTACATGGTCTGCTGTAGATAGTTTATAAAGTGTTTCAAACTGGATTCCTTTCCAAGGTCCATGTCTAGCAGTGCTAAGACTTCTCTTCAGGTGCTCCTCTATCCATATCCGTCTGCCTCCCAGCTGGATAGGCTTTGCTAATCAACCCATATAGCCTAAAGGCTACTGCAGCATAGATTCAAGTATGTGCATTATGATGCCTAGGGCCTTTATAAGCCTAGGAATTTATCCCAAATGTATCATACAAGTGTTTTGAGCCTTACAGGTTATTTTAAGGGGTATATGTAAGGCAGGGTATGAACTGCAGACTGTCTCTGTCCATTGGAGATGGAAGTGCTAGACCTGGGATGAATTTCTCATTTTTCATCCAGTGGTTGAAGTTGCACTTTAATCTGCTTCGCATGAATGGGAAGCCTGTTCTGTTGGAGGACAATTCTCTGAGACATACCTGTCCCTCCATCACATCATATTTAAAATCACAAGCAAAGTTCAAATCTCTAGATTAAGTAGTTCTGGTGCTATTAGTATTGCTGATGCGCAAAAGGTCTATCACAGTGGTATCCAACTCTAAACAATCTGTAGGAAATGAGTATAAAGATAGGGCTTTGAGGTGATTTGCACAGGACATGTTGCTCACAACCGGCATTCTTTTTGTGATGCATCTCTGTGGACTTTCCATTGCAGCATGTGCCTAGTCAAGGGCATACAGACAGGCCCGCTGTACTCAATTATGGGTATGATGAGGGCTGAATACAGAGAAATAATGACCACCTTGGGCCAACAAGCCATGCCCCTGCATGTAAGCTGAGCAACATGGAATGATTTCTTTACTACCTTAAACACAAGTTGGTCAAAAGCCAGGTTAATATCGACACAAGACCCCAAATCCCTAATTACTGAATCCATTCTTAGAGACATGTTATTAATGTAGTTTCCTAGGAGGTGCTGATTTCCCGAATGGTACTTTTATGCATTTTTTGGCACTGAGTTTTAAGCTGTAGCTTTGGCACGATTTCTCTGTCAGTCTTTCCTGTAGGATGTGTGTCCCCTGGGTGGGGGGATTCTATGACTGCTCTTAGTTTACAGTCACCTGCACACTTGATTAGTCAGAGGCCTTTGACATTTGACTTCCAAGTAGTAAATGCTAAAAAGGAATGGACCCAGCACAGAGCCTGGAGGGATTTTTCTAGTAAATGGCTTCTTTGTGGAGTTAGTAACCCCTACCTTAACTTCCTGGGTCCTATCTTAAAGTCATCTGGCTATCCAGTGTGTAATACAGGGGTTAATGCCCAATCCTGTGAGTTTGTTTACAATGCCAGAGTGGGATATTGTATCAAGTATCTTAGCCAGGTTAAGGTAGGTAGTATGGACCATTTTGCCCTCATCCATTGCCTTGGTGATTTTCAAAGAAGTTCATCAGGATAAGTAGCTATGATCTGTGTTTAATAAAACCAGGTTGGATTGGATCTGGTAACTAATGGTTTCCTAGGTCATTATTAATCATATCCAAGATAATTCTTTCAATGTCTTTGCATTCAGGACTAGTTAGACTTATGAGTTTACAGTTCTCTGGGTCCACTGATGGACCACATTTGTGTAAAGGAATTCACATGGCACAAAGCCTGTATTTAGGCTAGTGTTAGTGACTCCAGACATACTGAGAGGTCATGCTTCAGGCTATTTAGGAAGAATCCTTGGATACTATCAGTGCCCATCCATGTGGTGTTCTTAGCCTTAGACAGTGTATTTAGGACCTGTTCCTTAGTGATAGTCGGGGGTTATGTTTGATGGTATTACTTGAGAGGTGGCTGAAATTGTTAGCTAGATTTGCTACATCTTCCAGCTCCATCTAAATGGCTCCACTAACCATCATTTCAGTGCACTGTTGTGTACTGCCTTTGAAGTTTCGTACATAGCTAAAGAAAATAAGAAATATGAGAAAGCCCTGACATAACTGGTGAAATTTGGAAGTATAGGGAGTTAAAGATGGAGAAAAAAGCCATTAAAGAATACCCCACCCCAGTATAAAGGCAAAACAGTGATCTATTTGAACATTTACCATTATAAGTTACCTACATCATTATAATATATTAATGGGATTATTGTTTTAGTATCCCTTACATCTGGGGAAGATTCTCAGTTGGGCTTAGTTAGGATTGGATAGAGGAAGAGGCATTTCATCCAGAGTTTAGTAGGACATAGATTTCATGATCTAGACTGAATATTCAGTTTGTAATGCTTAGTGATAGTGTGGACAGATGAATAAGTGCCAGCTTTAGGAATGATTTTAGAGTCTACCCCTTGAATGAAAGCCTCTGAAGTAGATAATGCTCCAGCAGAGTAGGCCTTAATTCCAGATTACTATATACCACAATTAAAAATACACAAGTGAATCACATTGTGAATCAGTTTAGAAATAGTATGTTTAGACACTGGCAAACACACAGTCTTTCCTGCAAAAGGAAATTGGTCAGATTTTGTCAATTCTTTAGTCTTTTCCAAGTATAATATGAGCTATGAACATTTTAAGAATGCAAAATTCTCTCCACTTGTTTTGAGGTTTAGGGAAGAAAAAACAAACCTGATAGACTGATTAAGAATAACTTTAGAAACCAATTTAGTTAAGAGAAGGACTGGTTTGTCTTTATGAAAAAACAAAATTGTGAGATGTTCAAAAAGGGCCTGTAGCTCTGGAAAATCTTTTGGCTGAGGTTTAAGTGAATAGCAAAGCAGTTTTCCTATGTCAAGAGCTTCCTCAAAAAATTAACCGCTGGTTCAAACACAGTGTTAGTTTTTCTACTACATAGTTTGTGTCGCAAGACAAAGCCACTTTTTCTTGGAGGTTTAATGTGAAGAACCTCCTTGGAAACAGTTTGGACTGCTTGGAGTCAGAGGCAAACAAGCAGAGGTGTGAGGTGTAGCTAACTACTCTGGCACCTGGTGATGCTTCCCTCAATCTGGTGCCTTCCCTAAATTTTAAGTTGAACAGCAAAAAAAAAAAAAAAAAAAAAAAAGTGCATTGGCTGATCTAGTGCTCTTTATCTAAGGAGCAAGCCAGACCCATTCTTCTCCCTCAGAAAAATAAGAAAGAAAAAACAGTTGCTCCCCAATCTGGCAGTCATGTAAGGAACAAGCCAGGTCCATTCTTCAACTTAAAAAGAATAAAAAAAACTAATCTGTCCTTTTAAACTGCAGCAAACTAAATGCTACATTTCTTACATACAGCTGCTATAGTTTACATCACACATGGGGCACAAAATTGCTTTGATTACGACAACAAACGCAATACTGGCATTTATTCTTGAATGCCAGTAATGTTCCTAATGCTAACTGGCATCTGTTGATCATCTCCCCTAAAACTTTGTGCACATTGTGGCTACCACATTCACCACCACCCTAGCTATGCATCTGCTTTAGTAGAAGTATATCATAAGCCAGAATTAAGTAGCTCACAGAGATACTAAAGGTGAAAGGGTACTTCTGGTAAATTGAAGACCTGTCCTCCATTCTGACACCTGACAGATAAACTCTTCCACTTTAATATTACTTTATCTGATAGGTTTTCTAGTCTTTCTAAAGATATACTTTCTGAAAGAACTTTCTAGTGTTTCTAAAGATATACTTCCTGAAAGTCTTTCTAAAGATATACTTCCTGAAAGAACTTTCTAGTCTTTCTAAAGATACACTTCCTGAAAGGAATTACAATTCTATTATTCATACTGAGACCTTCAGAGTCTGTAAATTGGGCTGTATTAGTAACCTTTTCCTGAGTAGGAAAGCCAAGAGATGATGAGATTGGTAACAACCCCTAGCAAGTTCCTTTTGGAGAAAGAACCACTGTTTTGGTCAAAATGTAGCCAACATTCCGGACTATGAACTATCCCTTATTTTTAGAAGTACTGTAGGAATCCAAGGAAAAGGCAGAAAGGCATACAGAAACTTCCCTTTCTAGGTTGTTTAGAAGGCATCTGTTTTCATTGCTTGTTTTCAAGGAATCCCAGAACAGAATAGACTTGTTTGCCTGTTTTTCATTGATGCATACAAGCCTATTTGAGGAACTCCCGATATATAACAGCTTGCATTTGCACGTTGCACAAACGTGCATATCAGTGCTTTGTATATACTCAAACCTCTCCAGTTTAAAATCCTCTGCATGAAACATTCCACAGTCATTCACTCTTTATAGCTGCTTGAAGAGCTGCTGGTTTATGGAGAGGGCAGCACCACTGCAGGTCATACTAAACACTCTCACTTAGACCTTTAAGTGACTCTCTCCTACTCTTTCCCATCTACTAAGAATCCGGTATAATGGATAGGTGCTTTCCTGTCATCTCTGCTTCTGGACTGGTGAAATGGACATTTTGAGGCAGTGTAGTAACTGCCTTATGTTCACTTACCACTTAATTTTAGAACAGACAAACAGTATGTAAGAAAGGCAGATACACAATGTTATTGCAGGTAAAGATCTCACAAACACACATGAAGAATGCAAACAAGGCTGTCAGCATTACACCCAAAACACTCATTACCAACATGAAAGAACAAACACACAGACCCACATGTGCAGAGGTACTCGCATGTAATCTACCCAAACCTCCAAGACCTTCTAAATGCATCTCTTAGTGGCCTCGTGCACCCTCAAAAAGTCATCTCCTCACACAACACAACTCTGAAAACCATAGAAGCTCCACTTCCAAGCCCATAAGGCAACACAGCCATTCTAGTTATTGGGGATTTCATTATGGGACATACTAAAGTCCACCTTACCAGGCTAAATAAAAAGATCATAGTGATCTGTTGGGAGCCAGGATCATGCATGCACTTATCTTTAAACCACAAGTACGAGTCATAAACAGCCCAAGACGTATCTCACTGGGCTATATGAAGACAGACATGATGGAGCTGTCTGAATGCGTCTCAGGTGGCTATATATCCAGCCTTAAGTAGCACCCTACCTTCACAAATGATGGTGCACCAGAAAAAATGACAGACTTCAACAATCTATTAACATTCAGCCTAACACCAGTCTTATGGGTGACTTCAACTACCCCTCCATAAACTGGGAGACTTGTACAACCCATAATTCACTTGCTCAGAGGCTTTGGACTTTGTCAATGCAAACAAAAATAATAAAAAAGACAGCCACTGAGGACGAAGACAATAAATGAACGGTGATAACAAGTTTAATAACACACCAAAAAAATGACTAAGCGCTTTCACCAGAAAAATACTGGCTTCTTCAGAGTCATTTTAACAAGTAAAATAAGTCACATTTATAATGTCAAACATATGCTGATAGGTGCAGCTAAAAATTTTACAACCAATCTGCCACTAGTATAACTAACCCAAATGCAAATGGTTTCTCTTCATTTAAAGAGGACATGCAAACCATACACATAATGAACTACCTACACATTCTTACATACTCTTTGTTAAATACTAACATTCACCTTCGTTGCATAAGTACAAACAATACATATCAAACATTGTGAATATTAAACAATGATACTCATAAAATATACTTAAATGTAAAATAATGCATAAAATATTCACATAAAATTAAATCTGATTAGCTTTAAATTTTAAAATAGGCATCAAAGAGACACATTCATTTAAACCAGGAGGTTTCAAGGCATTCAGCCTAAGTTGTCACTCAGTCTCTAAGACACCTACTTTGTTAACAATATCACCACCTCTCTCAGTGTTTATAACACGATCTATCACAAAAAACAAATTTTTTAAAAAATTTGAGCATGTGGTAGTGTGCAAATATAGTGCGTTGTGTACATCCTTTCTTTTAATAGCTCTCGAATGCTCAGATATCCTATCCTTTAATCTACATATAGTCTTGCCAACGTAAAATGCCTCACATGCTGTACAAGAGGCTACATAAACAAGACTTTTGGTATTGTAATTACAAAGCCCTGGGCATGCTATGGTATATTTATAATCAGTGACACAGGTAAGAACCCTCACCGATAAATCTACACCATCTACATGCCCCGTATTTTTTCATACATGATTTTTTATTAGGTTTAACCTCTTTTTTTTAAAATTGACTTGATGTTTTCACCTCTACTGTATACAATTGATGGTTCCTTACCCAAAATCTCCTTGTTGTGGTCACTTAAATAAGACCTCCACAGATTTCTTAAACTTGCACCAACTCATATGACCTGTCATTGTATTTTAATACAAAAAATACTACATTTTTTTCTTTTACAGTATCAACAATTGTGGCCTTGTTTTTCAAAATAGGAATGAAGTGTGTTTCCCTTTTCTTCATAACTTCTTTTTTAATATTAAGTAATAACTTCAGGGGATAACCTCATTCCAAAAACATCCCAATCCATTCATACATTTCTTTTTTAAAAATCTCATCGTCACTAACTAACCTAGATGTTCTAACCATTTGAACCTTTATTATACCTTTTCTCTGGTGTCTAGGGTGACAACTATTAAAATGCAGCAAAGAGTTAGAGTAGGTCTCCTTCCTGTATATGTTACTAGAGAGACCTTCAGTAGTTTTACTAATAGTTAAATCTAAGAAGTTTTTTTTCTCATTGCTCCAGGTGTAAGTAAACTTAAAAAAAGTTGTTGTGTTGTTCAAGTATTCAATAAATTCTGACACTGATTGTTCATTACCCTTCCATAGAATTAACAAATCATCCAAAAATCTATTGTACAAAATAATATTGTCCCAGTACTTAGAGGAAACATGTAAAGCCTTTCCCAGGTTAACAAAACCAAATTAGAAAAGACTGGGGCACATTTTGCCCCCATAGCCACACCAGTTAACTGTTGAAAGATTTCTTCCTCAAAAGAAATAAAATTGTTTTTCAAAACTAATTCCATAAGGTCAACTAATTAATTGATCCAGGTTGTTTGCATTGACAACTAGTGTCACTATTGATAAAAATAAAATTAATTTGTTAGGTCCCCAACAAGAGATACAGTAAACTCTGTTAACCGGAACTCAAGCAACCAGAACTCTCAAGCAACCAGAAAAAAAACTGAAGATACAGTACAATTTTCATATATTGCACTTTGTCTACCCCCCCCCCCCCCGTGCTCAGCACAAAAACATACCTTATGGTTTTAGAGTTTTAAAAAGGAAGACAGGAATAAATTCCCTCTCCCCAACCTAAGAACAAGTCAAACCAAACAAATATTATAGGGTACAGTATGTCAGGTCTATTTTTAATAGTAACTCTCAAGCAACCAGAAATTACAGTTATCCGGCATTTACCAATCCCCATGGGTGCTGGTTAACTGAGAGTTTACTGTAAAAACACCTTAGACCTGGTATCAGGGTTGCCAGATGTCCCTATTTGACCGTGACTGTTCCGAGATCAGCAACCCAATCCAGACTCCTGCACTGCCGCTTAAAATCCCAGTGAAAACAGCCCACTGTTCCACATTGAACAGAAGAGGCTCTGCTATGCAATTTTTGATTGGCTCATATACCAGCATATGAGCCAATCACAACTTGCAAAGATGAGCCATGTGAAGCAGCCGGCTGTTCCATATGAAAGACCTTTTATTTTTAGCCTTTACTTAGCTTGAAGGACTTTTTTTTGTCCCTCCCTCTCCTTTCATAAATCTGGCAACCCGGCCTGGCACTCACAAACATGGGCGGGATGCTGCTCCCTCCCATGCATTAACTCCTCCCTGGTAAGATCTGACCACAAAATGATCTCCTTTAGTACTAAAAGTAATCTAAAACCCCAGTCAAACTCCAAATCTTTTAAGAACTTTGCTAAGGCCAATTACCTCAAACTATGTGACAACTTGTTAAAATTCCAAGCCACTGGAAACCTGTATGATACTGAGGCTTTCTCTGTGCTGTAAACAGTTTATGGCTGCATAGAAGAGGCAGTACTTGTCTGAGTCAAACCTATGATTACTGGCAAAAATAAACCACCCTGATGGAACCCCAGCATAAATAGGCTATTCAACACAAGGAAAAGAATTTCTCTCCAAAGCCAAGGAGGAACAGACAAAACAGTGCAAAAAGACACTCATCAGTCTAAACTAATTAGAGAGCTGATCAATCTGCCAAAGAAAATTACAAGACAAAGATAACCTCCCAGGTAACAGGTAACCATAAGGCTTTGTTAAATTATGTGCAGAATTAATCATGAAAGGAAACAGTACACCCAAGCTTGAAACTATAGCAAACTTGCTGGCCAAGTTCAGTTCAAACTTCTCCCCATAGGCGCTGAAAGCTGTTAAAGACTGGGAGGGGGGGGTGGAGGGTGACAGGGGCACGTAGTGAACTAAAAAGGGTAATTTCTTTATAACTATTTGCTACCACAACATAGGTTCACTTGGAGGATATTTTAAGCTTAGCCAATTCCCTTTTGGTGCTTGAATTAACATTTTCTGATTTGTCTTAGCTATCCCCATGGCTGATAATTGTATATTAGCCCTAGTGAGAACAACTGTGATCATACCATAGATAATTTAAGGGGGCCATGTATAGGATGCAGCATTTAGGAACTGCCTCTATCCATTAGTTGCATGAGGGGAAATCCTGGAGTACATTTTCTATTACCCATCCTTAGATCCAAGTTGCATTTGAATATGGATGAATGAGCTTTGCTTTGTTTTTATGGATAGTCTGTTCCAGAACAGTGGTAGCCTCTGTGATATATATCCATCTCTCCACAACATTCAGTTTAGATACCTGGACTGAATATTTCTGATGCCATTTGACTTGCTGATGTTCAGCAGGTCCATCTGTATTATGTCGGAGGATGCTTTGTATTCCAGACATGTCACCTCTAAGCACTCTGTAGGATACTGAGTATAGTAATAACTCTGAGGTGGTCCATGCAAGAACTATTGTTTAGGGCTTGTATCCTTTTAGTAAGGTATCTCTGAAGGTATTCCAATTGTTGCATGAGGCTGGACAGAAGCATGCCAAAGTGGGCGTTATACAAAATGATTGACATAATGAGAGCCAACATCTCTAGATCTAGTCACAATAAATTTGTTTATAAGCTGTACAATATAGAAAGGCTTTCTTATGACTCTAGCCACATGTTGGTCAAAATTTAGGTCACTGTACACACAAGTTCCCAAATGCCAAACAATTGGATCAGTTCTCAGAGGGCGTTGTCATGATTTTGACACCAGTTATTATTTGGGACACAAACCTTCCTGCATGATAGTTAAGTCATTTGGGGATTCAATAACTTCTCCTAGCTTGCAGTCATCTCAAACTTAGCTGGCCAAAGCTCTTTGGTATTTCCTTTTACTTTTGAGATGTATATGCCAAACAGAAAAAGTCTCAGCACCAAACCATGGGGGACTCCGTTGGTGACTGCTCTCTTCCCCTGTTTTGATCTCCTGCATCCTGTCAGCCAAGTTGGCAATGCAGCTGGTGATGTGTTTGCTCCTACATTATTCATCTTTTGTACTACACCTGAGTAGGGGATTGTGTCAAAAGGCTTGGCCAGGTCAAGGTAATGTGTTGTGAAATGTTTTACTTTCATCCACAGCTTTGGTAACAAGAGTAAAGCTTAAAATTTTCCCATGATTTTGAGCCTTTCACACTTTCCTCTGGGCTGCTTTCAAACACATTTTTAGGGCCATGCATACATGTATGTATTCCTTGATTCACCTTCCTGACTGTATTAAATTATATTCCTTATATAATACAGCACCAGTTGTTCGAATGTGTTTTAAATCTGTAGTTTTGAACAGTCTTCCAGTAAACAATGAAACAAAATGTATGAACCAATAATGACAAAACAAAACTACCCATTTCAGAAAATTTCAACCATAAAAGGCCACTCAAACTTCTCATAATCCACCCATATCAGTAAATATGCAAAATATCTGTAGAAGTAAGTCATCTAAATAATTCCACATTTAAGGGATCTCTAACTAATGAGGTTGTTGCTAGGAAACAACTCTATATTTCATTGTTTCATCTAAAAATAAACTGGCTGTTGCCCTTGAAGAATAAATTGCCTATGTTATATTAAAAAATGATAAGCTAATAATATTAGAACAGAGAATGGATGGCAAACTGATAACAGGCTCATAGTTACTAGGTAACTCCTCCAAAGAAGGTCATTCACAAGACTGTAGCATCCACTCCCTTTAAAATACAACATAGTACAGTATCAGCGATCCATCTGCATACTGTGGGAGTAAAACCCACAGCCTTCTGCATCAAAAGTAAGCTACTACCTGTTGTGCTAATACAAACGGTCTTGGAATATGCAGCGCTAAACTTCTCTTCCCCTGAAGCTCTCATCTCCTTGTAAAAATATTTATTTATTTAACATTTTTTTATCAGGAAGGTCAGACTTGGAAGAAAGACAATTTTCAGCAGAGGGCAGAGACCCAGGGAGAAATGTTCCAGATGCATGTCTTTGTAACATGGGAGGAAACCGGAGCACCCAGAGGGAACCCACCCAAATACAGGGCAGACATACAGACTCCACACAGAAGGCAACCCAGTCAAGAATCAAACCAGATAACCTCTTGCTGGGAAGCAACAACACTACCACTGCACCATCCATTTGACACAACTAAATCTCTCAATTTCACAGCAGAAGAAATCAGGAAAAAGCCAACATTTATTTTGGGGGGGGGGGTAAAGGGCTAAAACCAGGGACACATTTTAAATATTGCTTGTATAATCTTAGAAAGCTGCTAAAATAGTGCTTTGTGTTACTGTGTGTTTCCAAATAAAAAGATGGTAAAACTGAAACTTAAAGGGCTTTCATTATGATTTGCCAGAAAGCTACAAATCTTAAGAGGAACAGACCAAAGGTATGAGCCATACTCCCTGAATCACATGTAGTGGTGTGGGTAGAAAATGCAGGACCCTGTACCTAAGGTACAGGGTTTGAGGCCAATTACACACACAACATATCATTTTGGAGCTACACATAAGTAATATTGCTTTGGAGCTACTGCATAAAATAAATGGAACTAGCACTAAACAGCCATCACTATCACTTTGGAACTACAGCCCTTTTTGATATAAATCCAACAGCACTGTACCTACAAACTCTAGCACATAAATTATTCCAGACATTAAACAACTTGAATACATCCTTGGTCAAAGCATTACACTTGTAATTATGTGCAAATGACTTCTAGAAATAGTCATCAACATTTTGGAATACTATGCAATCTCAAGTGGTACCAAACGTCAGAGCCCATTCTAACACCAAAATAACTGACTGTAAATGTTTTGAAACCTTGATGACAATTTGTAAATATCATTCTAAGCAATGCCTTAAATATTTCACCAACTTTCACACTGTTCTCATACCACCATGGGAACAGCCAGCAACTCCTCATGTACTGTTACTTCCTATGTTTTCTATTCTGTATATTTGAAATACAGAATTAAAAATGCAATGCGTACACTAACATAACTACAATCAAATCTGTAACAATCTGTGTATCATTTTGTGAGTGGTTTGATTAAGGTATTAAGGGAAATTCCAGCCACTTTACAGAACATAGTGGGATAAAGAAAGATTTAGGCCAATGGCAAAGTGAGCCATCTAGCTACTGCATAAAATAAATGGAACTAGCACTAAACAGCCATTGCTATCACTTCAGAGCTACTGCATAAAATAAATGGAGCCAGAAATATCAAGTCGGAGCTACTGCATAAAATAAATGGAGCTAGCACTAAACAGCCATCACTACCACATTCAGAGCTACTGCATAAAATAAATGGCCATCACTTACTGCATAAGCGTAACAGAATGAAATATCACTGACTTACTCTAGAACTGGAGCCTTAGAAGTAAGCAGTTATCCATGGACTTAACACTTGGGAGCCTTATCAACAAGAAGTGCTTTCCATGAATTTTTGTGTTTAAATTAGTGTGCGATGTGTGCATAAGTCCTCCTCCCCTCGCCCTGTGGTTCTGGCGCCTATAGCTATAGTTTACCACCTGTTTGTCTTCTTGGCTGCCAGTAGTGATTTGGGTTGGGAAATTGAAAAAAAAAAAGACATGCTAAAATAGATGCAGCTGAATCATTCAGCTGCATCTGTCTTTTGAGCCATGGCTTTTTTCTTTTTTTTTAAATGAGATAATCTGCAAAAGTGGAGGGGTTCCCCTCCCCCCTCCCTCTATGGTTCTGGCGTCCATGCCCCCAATACCCCCTACCACACCCAAAGAAATACACGCAACCATCACCCTACAGTTATTACAAGGGAACAGGTCCTTTCTATGCTCACTGAAGCTAAAGAAAATGCCTCTATGGGTCCCAACAACATTCCAGGACGCCTCATAATCAGCTTAAAACAGAATTTTTCAGAACCACTAGAAGCTCTCTAACCACAGCTTCCAAATGGGCTTTGTCCCAGAGGAATAAAGGACAAAAACAGTCATCGCTCTACACAAGGATTGCCCATCAACTAACCCAAAGAACTACAGACACAAACCTGACCAGTCTTATCTGCAAGTGCATGAAGAGGATTATCATGGATCTGATTGATAACGGCATAGGAAATCTCTATTCACTGGACCAGACTCATTTTGGCTTTGTCAAAGGGAGGTTTTGCCTGATCCATCTGGTGGACTTAGAGAAAGTCACCAGGATGAGGGTAAAATGGTACACATCACTTATCTAGATCTGGCCAAAGCTTTAGACACAACCCCTCACTTGGGAATCATAGATAAATGGTTTGGCATAGATCCGTACATCGTTGTGTGGATAGCAAATTATCTCACTGACAGGACATTTATCTGGATAGGTTAATCCACTTCCAATAAGAAACTTGTTACTAGCGGTGTCCCATAAGGGTCAGTGTTCGGACCCCTCCTATTTGGTATATACTACTCTGAAGTGAAGGCCAATGCTGGGAGCCTCTGAATCACAAAGTTCACTGAAGACTGTAAGCTGGGAGCACTTATCAAATCCCCAAATGATGTTGACATCTTACAAATAGGTCTAAAATGACAAATGACTGATGCCAAAACCATGTTCTGAGATGAAATGCTACAAAATGCATAATCATGCCCACTGGCAAATCTGATATCCCTGAATTTTATAATATTTATAGTAACCCCCCCCTAAAAGTAGACTGAGTGGTGAGGGACCTAGGAACAGAGATAGTAACCTTAACATTGACAACCAGGTAGCTACGGTAGTGAGGAAATCCTATGTGGCTCAACTTATAATTAAAGGCAAGGTACAGAGGTCAAAGGAAGTCATAATGCCATTATACTTGGACCACATTAGGCTCATAATAGAGTACAATTGCTCCCTTCTGCATGTACCTAACCAGGCATTTATCCAAATGGAGCAGCCACACAAATTTCTCACTAAAAAATACAAGGTGTAAGATGCATGTCTTATGCAAACCAACTAAAAGCCGTATACCTTTGCTCAGTCTCATATCATTAGAGAGGTGACTTATGCCTGACCTACAAGGCATTCTCTGATCTAGTGCCTGATGAAGCTGTTACATATTCACAAGAAAAATTATATGAGGGTTATGCATTCCATAGACCTGAACTGTATTTGTGACTAACAGAACTTGCTGGAGAGACAGATTCATATCCCAAAGGCTACCTCATCTATGGAATAAACTTCCCATCTTCGTAAAACTAAGTCCATCCATCACTCTCAAATATGATTTGGATAAATGGATGGAGAAACAAATTCACTCTAAGGGTACTTCCCATGTCTCTAATAGCAGTGGCAGTCTGTAAAACAACTCAGGGCTCTAGCACCCAAAAACCCATTACCCTGTTAATTACCCACATATGGGATGGAGTAGTAAGATAATACTGTCATACCCCAGGTATTATTGGCTAGGCTTGTAGAGGCTCTTGTGCCATTAGCCTAGTAATCATCCATGAATCTATGAACCTACGTATGTGTCAAAGACTTCTGTTTAACATCCACTCATAAGAGTTTGTCTTGCATCTGCTTAGGGTATCTGCATTCAGATGAGAGGGAATGCAGGCTGTCTCTAGAAAAATATTGTACTGAATGACTGCATTCCAAACAATCATAGCTAGTCTACAAAGGAGAAAAGGCTTTGTCCCACTCTACTTAATTACATATTCCATAGCACTGGTGATGTCTGTCATGACTTTGCAAGTACCTGAAGTCCACAGTTGTTGTAGAGTTTTGAGACAACTGATCAGGACAATCTTTTTAATACTGCTGTGACCCTTTTTGAAAGGAGGGCTCCATACACACCAGACCTTGGTTGACTGCAAGCACCCAACCCAACCCAACCCAATCCAAAAGTCAAGGCATTTGTTGCAATGTTCAGAGTTGGTGGAGGGTGTACAAAAAGGAACTAGTGGATTGGAGTCTGGCTGACCAAAGCAATTCCTGAATCGGATAGGTGAGGATTGTAATTTGAGAGAATTCTTGTGGTGAAATTAGACTAACCTGAGATGCCACTGGAATTCCCTTATATGAAGCCTGGCATCTGGCATAAGGGATCAGGAGAATGGTTTAAGCCAAGAAGGCAAGCATTTAGGAACGTTTTTGCTGAGGCAGACTTCTGTTTTACTAGTTTCAGAAAGTAGATGTTGTACATTGGTGGCTTTTTTTCTGATGACTGTTAGAATTGTACTATTAGGCAGCCTAGAAAAGCATACGAGAAGGGGGAAGCAGCGAGAATATATCTTTAGATTTAGAGATTCTGGAGGAGGTTAATAGAAAAGCCCAAAGCCTTCAGAAAGTTTGGTGGAAGCAGCTTGGATCAGGCAAGACATGAAATCAAGTATCTTCTGTGACATTTTTGATATAGGATGCTTATTTACACACCCCTAACTCCAGACTAGCCAAATGAATACTTGGGTGAAGAGGCAGCAAAGGATTCTCAGAGGTAAGCATTTTAAAGTGAGGAATTCCTAGAAAGACATTTAGTCTAGACATGTCTAGAATGGGCCTTCAATCTAATGCTTTCCTAGGGTCTAGAAAAAGTCTTGAATAAAATATTTTCCCCTTTGACATAGTGTTACTTCTTTTAGGGCTCCTGACAAAAAAATACAAAACAGTAGCTTGAGTATTGTGGTCTTTTAGAATCTGAGGAATGCCTTAGAGGGGTAATTTAGAATTCCACTGAAGCTTATAAATTCCCATTTATGAAGTTCAAAATACAAGAGTTAGCAATGATTGATTTAAATAATGGGAGACTCAGAAAGTTTACCTGAAGTTCTGAGGGAAGGGAAAAGAAGATCAATGATACTCACAGATTATCTGCAATACAAACTCACCCCCCCCACCCTACATATGTGAAGAGTAGATCCTCAAATCCTTGGCCAAGGCAAAAAACACAGCATCTATGGGACCAGACGACATCCCAGGCTGTCTTCTAAACAGGCTAAAACATGAACTAGCATCACCACTAAGTACCCTTTTCAATCATAGCCTAACCACAGGCTTTGTTCCTGAGAAATGGAGAACAGCAACAGTTATTCCCCTCCACAAATTGGGCCTAACAACAGACGCGGGGAATTATAGACCCATAAGCCTGACCAACCTTATCTGTAAGGCCATGGAACATATTATGGACCATAAATAAAGACCTAGGTGACCTCCAAACCCTGGATCATACCCAATTTGACTCTGTGAAGGGAAGATCCCATCTGTTAAATCTGGTGGATTTCTTTGAAAATGTGATGAAGGCAAATCTGCACACACAACATACCTCAACCTGGCAAAGGCTTTCAACACAATCCCACATTTAGGCATTACTGATAAACTTAGCAAACTGAATGTAAACCCCTTCATTATAAGATGCGTTACCAACTGGCTCACAAACAGACTCTCACTATCAAAGTGGGTGATTCCACATCAAGCAGAAGACCTGTTACCAGTGGGGTGCCACAGAGGTCAGTGCTGGGCCCCCTACTGTTTGGTATATACTTCAGAAGTTAAAGTCATAAATAAGGGCTGTGGGTGACCAAGTTTGCAGACTGCAAACTAGGTGCAATCACTGAATCTCCAAACGATTACAATATACTCCAGGGGGGGTCTCACTCAGACCAATTACTGGTGTATTAGTCATGGTCTCAAACTGAATGCCAAAAAATGCATCATCATTCCCTTTGGCACAAATGTTCCCTCACACTATCAAATCAACAATACCTTAAGTACCCATGAAGGGGTAAGAAACCTGGGATCACAAGTTGAGTGCAACCTTAACCTCAACTACTGTGTGTTTACTCTAATAAGGAAAGCTTTCTATGTGGCATGCTTGACTAAAGGCATCATCTCGAGAGCAAAGACGTTATAACCCCCCTATACTCAGCACTTGTCTGGCTCATAATTGACTATAATGTCATGTTTGGCATGTACCATACTAAGCACTTGCAGCACATAGAGAGAGCTCAAAGATTTCTAACAAAGAAGATCAAGGAGCTCCAACATGCGTCTTACACAGATCAACTGAAGTCCCTGTCACTATACTCTGTATCGTATAGACTTCTTAGGGGAGACTTGTACCTGGCCTATACAGCAATCCATGACCCAAACCTAATGAACTTGCTGCATATCCGTAAATCAAACTGGCCTAGATCTACCCTTTCCAGGAACCTAAATATGGCCTGCAACTTAAATAGTTCATGCTGGAGGGACAGATTCATCTCCCAGTGACTACCGCATCTTTGGAACAGGCTGCCAATTCATGTGAAACAGAGCAACTTTATGACACTGTTCAAGAGAAACTTGGTCGAGTGAATGGGGCACCATAAATTCTTACCAGGGATAGAGCCCACAACCCTCCTGGACATGGGCAGTCATCACTAAATGCCATCTTGGGTATTGACTAGCATTTCTATGCTATTACATTGGGATGAAATGGCTAGGAATAAAATGACGTCCGGGTCAATAGCCTAGTAATCTCCTATGATCTGATACTGTTAGAGCCCCGACTTTAGAGTCCCCTTAAATTTTTTTCTTCAATTGACAGTTTACTGATTTTTGGCATTTGGTTTTAGTCTGCTTTCTTTCAGAAAGGAGCTATTTTTTGCCAAATATTTTCCGTCATATCTAGGGATAAGAGAAAAAAAAGCTGTTTTACGAGTTGAATGACCTGACACCACTCTTCCATGTTCTTGAACATTTCAGTTGGGAGATCCTCAAACATGAAATCTATATCTACGGGAACATCCAATAACTTTGCCTTAACATCTACAAGTGAAGACTTGAGCCTCAGCCAGATTTACCTACAGATTCCACCACAGTCAGTGGCAGCTGCTAGAGAAGTTGAATCTATGATATCACATCCACATTTTAAAGAATATTTAGCTCCCTGTGAGGCAGATTGGAGCATTTTTAACAGATTACACCTTGTGTCCTGATTATGAATCCTATCCATTTTATGACCCATACTATCCAACGAGGCAAAAAAATTTAATCATGCGAGTTTGACTGTTAATATCTCTAACAGTAAAATTATAACCTTTTTACAATATCTTTCTAAGGCCCTTTTCTGTTTATCATAAACAAACTCTACAACAGAAGAAAGAAACAGTTGCAAAAAAGAGTAAAATCCCATAATTGGAGGAACTCCTTGGTCAGCCTCAGTAAGAAGCTGAGATACCTCATAAAATCCTCCAAAGCTAGTTACGAAAACAAAATCGCCACTGATTCTAATGACAACCACAAAGCATTCTATAGCTATGTCAAGAATCTCAATGGCAACACTTAGATCTGCTCTGAGTTACAGCACAATGGCACTAAATATATAGAACCAACTGATACTGACAACATCCTGGCAGATAGGTTCAGTGCTAACTTTACCCATCTCTCACCCCCTAAAGGTCTCTCACCCCCTAAAGGTCACCCCCTAAAGGGCCCATCTCTATGAATACAAAGTTCCTGTAATCACAGCTGCACAGGTAAAAACCACACTCCCTAAAGCCAAGAACACAGCATCCATGGAACCTGACAACATCCCAGGCTGCATTCTACATGAACTACAGAATGAACTGGCACCTCACCTAAGCACCATGTTCAATCATAGCCTCACCACAGGCTTTGTGCCCACTGAATAGCACACAGCAATGGTTATCCCACTCCACAAAGGGGGAGCCACCACAGACCCCGGGAACTACTGCCCCATTAGCCTAATGAGCCTGGTCTGCAAGGCCATGGAACCTGTCATCATGGAACTTATAAACAAAGACATTGGTAATCTCCAAACTCTGGACCCCACCCAGTTCAGGTTTGTAAAAGGAAGATCGTGTCTCCTAAACCTGATCGACTTCTTTGAAGCAGTCACCAAAGCCGTAGACGAGGGTAAGATGGTTCAGTCAGCCTATCTAGATCTCGCCAAGGCTTTTGACACCATCCCCCACTCTGGAATTATATATAAACTCACTACCATCCCCCACTCTGGAATTATATATAAACTCACTAAACTAGGTATAAATCCTTATGTCACAAGATGGGTTGCCAACTGGCTCACTGACAGAACACACACTATGAAAGCAGCAGACTCCAAATCCGACTTCAGACCAGTGACGAGTGGAGTACCACAGGGTTCAGTCCTGGGTCCTCTTCTGTTTGGTAACTACTTTTCCGAAGTACAGACTAACACAGAAGGTCTTTGGCTAACGAAGTTCACAGATGACTGCAAACTAGGAACCATAATCGAAACTCCTAACAATGTGGACATCCTAGAAAAGGGCCTCACTGAGACATATGGCCTGGTGTCAAAGCCATGGCCTCAAGCTCAATGCCAAAAAGTGCATTGTCATCCCATTTGGTAAAAACTCTGTACCCATGAGCTACCACCTAGGTGGTAGTCTACTGTCCACCTGTGTCCCAAGGTCTCATCACACTTTCGGTGTTAAGTAGTCTCTCCTTTGATAATCACATCACCACAGTAGTCAGGAAATCTTTCTATGTGGCACACCTCATCACAAAAGATTTCTCATCCACAAAAAAAGAGGTCATTGCTCCCCTCTACTCATCACTCATTAGACCCATTATAGAGTACAATGCCCCTTTTGGCATGTACCTCACAAGACATCTACAATAACTGGAAAGGCCGCAGAAATACTTCACAAAGAGGATTACCGGCCTCAAACAGATGCCGTATGTAGACCGTCAAAAAACCCCAGCTTTACTCCACTGCATATCGCCTACTCAAAGGCAATCTCTGCCTAACATACAAAGCTATGTCAAACCCAGAGCTGTTGGACATGCTCCACTGAAAGAAATCCCAATCCCTCCGAGCTACACACTCTAGTGACCTAAACCTTGTCACTACAATAAACAGAACATGCTGGAGGGATAGAGTCCTGTCCCAGAGACTTCCCACACTCTGGAACAAACTACCTAGCTATATTAAACAAAGCTCCTCATTAGCACTCTTCAAGAAAAATCTTGATGACTGGATAGAAAATAGGAAATTCACCCCAGGGATCACATCTAGGGCTCTGCTTGACAGGGGGACAGGAAAATAATTTTATTGGGTGGCGAAAGCCAGGGTATCTTTTTGGCTGGGCTTATATGGCCATAGGGCCAATAGCCTAGTACCTACCTATGAACCTATGAATCATTAAGAAGAGAGTTTGGAACTGGAACCTGTATAGCACTATTCTCTAAATGAACAGATAATTGTAGGAACAGCAAGTTTCCAATATAGAAATTAGAGCCCTGAGCCCTGAAATGGGTATTAGGCCTGTAGGATCATGAGGGTGAGAATCTATCTGAAAGACAGGCATTCTTGAAGGCTTTAAGTACAGGGAGATGACAGAAGATATGGGAATAATGTGGAGATCAAATTATCTCGATTCCCAGAAACATTCCTCTCTTTGTACCTGAAAATGTCTTCATCTTTGAAATAGTGTAGCCCTCATTCATGTTGACTGCAATGAGATGACCCTTTATACTTGGATGCTGCATTTTACAAATGAAAAATCCCTATGTTCTTCAACCTCAAACAGAAACATAGCTAACAGAAAGGTTTTGTTGTGGCATGACAGCATTAAGAAGGGCAGTAGTTTATTTGCCAGCAGAAAGATATAGAAATAGTTCAAGCCAGTAAAATGGAACTTGTGAAAACTCTTGTCACCCACTTTATTGGAGCTGCTCAAATCAAACAGCAAACAAGTTTTAAAAACTCCCATATCACAAGAGTCCACCTGAACTACCAGGCTAAAACAGCAAGCAAAGTCTAACATTCCAGTAGCATGAATTTAGAACTGTGTTAGACAAAGAAAGCACTTGCTGCAAAAGTCGATGAATTAGAAAGCCACAACCAGCAGGATCATGTTTACATTCTCTGGGGAAAAAAAGAAATGAACTTTCTAATTCAGAAGACTTTGCTTTGTTGTTCTTATCCCAATGGACTAAGTCAGCATCCACAGTGATGATAGCAAGTGCAATGAATCCTCAGCATGATACCTCTGCAAGGCATAGACAACCTTAACATTTTTTTACTCATATCTTTGATTATCTGAATAAAGAAATACATGTAATTTTACTCTGTACTGGCTTCTGCCAACTTACTGGAGAAGAATCACATTTGATATGACTACTCAGCAGAGCACTATCAATGGAAGTACCATATGCTTTGGCTTCCTAGTGAAAATACAACTGCTTGTGACTCATCCTCAAAAGTGTGATAAGAAAATAGCACAAACTTGGCTATGAACAGCTGTGGTTATAATAAATCACTGAAAGCTTGTTTGTAGAGGGGCACCTCCCATGTGAGGACTGCACTATCAACACCCCCCTCTGCTGCTTATAAACTACAACTCCAATATTAATGTATCTTGGCAGGGAATCCATAGGAATCAATAGGAAGCCTCAAGCTTGACCTTTCAATCCAAATATTGGTATTCAATATACAGCCAATAACTAGCATGTCAAATACAAGCCTTGCACATGGTACTTTGTATAATACATTTGCAATAAGAAATCTAGGCTGAATGCAGCATCCAAGCCAAGTTTATGTTTCATTTCAGGAACCACATTCAGTGCATCAGCAATCTATGGACATTAGTGAGCCTTTGTTTGCCTGGAAAATGTTTGCCAACAAAAGGGCTCAGGTATGGGTAACTTGCCCAACTAAAGGAGCTGAGAAAGGAAGAATGGGTAGGTTCCTTATGGGCAGGCTGTTAGAGACAGGTTTACTTGAATCCTTTTTGTTGAAGATTTGATTTGTATCTATATGCATCTGAATGAAGTGATTATTTAATACTGTGTTTGAATTTGATGAAACTTGGTTGAAAAGGGTTGCTGGAGTTCTTATACAAAGTTGATCATTTGGGGGTAAAATTTCAGCAGATAATTAATTTGCACCGACTCTACAAGAAAACAGGAATCAGATAAAACTCTTCTACTTATACTCTCAGTGACACAGACACTTGGAAGGGGATTATGAGACAAGAGAACCAAACAACCTCTAACCACACCTTACAGCTCCTCACTGGGATAGAACTTGTCATGTACCCGAAAATATTCCATCAACCACTCAGCATGTTATGAAAAAAAAACAGCTTCTAAATTGCAAAACACATCATATGGCTTTTCTCCCAAATTAACTTTAATACAAGATCTTGTATTAAAGTTAATTTGGAAAGTGCCATGTTTTGCGTTTCCTAGTTAAATAAATGTTGGAACAAAATCACTATTTTCAGTCTCCATGGTGGCCTTTTAGTTAAGTTACATTATTTCCATTGGACTTTTCCAAGCCATATCCACCAAGGTTTTGGTCGGATTTTGTTCTTATCTTTGGATACAGTGTTGGTTCTGTTCAGAATAAGAGAGAGTTGATCTCTTTGTATACACAGTCAAAGTGGAGTTGTAAGTTTAAGAAGGGGCCCAATCAAATCCATAGGTACTTGAATGAAGTGACATTTTCAATAGTGCCATTCCAGTGAGAGGATTTACAGATCCAGGAACAGAGTTAAACTGCATAGCTACCATTCTGGACTACAAGTAGACCATACAATAAAACCACTAAATCAGTCATATCTTGCATCTAACTGACCCAATTAAATGAGTGAGTGGGTTTTCCTTATAATCCTGTCTTGCCAAGACTGGGCCTTGTTTGTCTTGGGCAACCCAGCATTAAAAAGAAGTTATGTACTTACCATAACTTTCCATGTGAGTTGTTTGTCTCGCCTTCATTCTTTACTGATGGGTTTGGAGCCGATCCCTTGGCTCTGAGTTGGCACCTACTGCAAAGCTCGAGGATTTCAAGTAGCTCGAGGCCAAGTCCCTATCCCATGATGCACCCTGAGTTACCTCAGATCTTGTTTAGATCTTGTTTGCATCATAAAATAATACCATATGCCATTCTATAACTCCATAGGAGAGAAAGTATAGAAAGGCTGAATGACTAGGAAGGATCTAGCATCTCAGTCTTCTGAAAGCCCAGGAGGAGGTAGGAGGGAAGGACATAAGAATGAAGGCGAGATGAACAACTCACATGGAACATTATGGTAAGTACATAACTTCTTTATGTGAAGTTGTTCTATCTCGCCATTCATTATTTACTGATGGGTAGCATCCCAAGCACCATCAACTCTGGGTGGCTCATGGGAGTATATTTCACAGGACTACGGATCCAAAGGAGGTCCTCTCCCTACAGGTCCTGTCAACTTTGTAATGAGTGATAAAGGTATGAGGTTTTGACCAAGTGGCTGCTGCGCAAATGTTATCAATAGGAAGTCTGGCAGAAAAGACAGATGATGTAGAAACTGCTCTGGTTGAGTGAGATTTAATTTTATGCTGCAAGGGCGTATTGGCAGCTGAATAAGCAAAGGTGATACAAACAGATAACCATTTAGACAGAGTTGTTTTAGCCACTGGCCTACCCTTCCTGGAATCTGAGAATCAAACAAAAAGATGGTCTGACTTCCTGAAATCTTTTGTTCTATCCAAATAAAATCTGAGCTGTCTGTGAACATCACGTTTGTGCAGCATGTATTCTAAATTGTTGGAATGTTTGGGGAAGAAAACTAGCAAATCAATAATTTGGTTAAGATTACTTTCAGTGAAAACTTTGGGTAAGAAAGAGGGGTTTGTTCAAAGTGAGACTCTGTCAGCATGGAAAATCAAATAACGAGGCGTAATGGATAAGGCCTGAAGCTCTGACACTCTGTGGGCAGAAGTAATAGTCACTAAAAAGATGGATTTCCATGACAAAAATTTGAGGTCACATGAGGAAGCTGGTTCAAATGGCAGAAGAATTATGTGGGAAAGCATACAATTTAGATTCCATGGAGAATAGGGAGATTTCACAGGTGGTCTAATATGAAAGGTCCCTTTGAGAAAGGCTTTGGATAATTTGTGTGACATAATATTCAATCCTTCAAATCCCAGATGAAAGTTAGAAATAGCATCTAGTTGAACGTGGACTGTTGCTGCTGCAGCTCCTTTATTGAAAATCATGGTTAAGAAATCTAGAATAGAGGCCATAGGGGCTTGGTAAGGATCAATATTGTTTTTAGAGATCCATATAGAACATTTTTTCCATTTGCTAAGGCACAGCTTCCTCGTAGATGATTTAAGAGATGACGGGAGAATTTGCTTCATCTCCTTGAAAAGGTTATGGAACCTGGCTATGACATGAATTGGAACAGCCAAGCTGTCAGACTTCAGGGAATGCAGAGAGGGATGAAGTTACCCCAATGAATGTGTCAGAAGGTCTGGAACTGGGTCCAGAATCCAGGAGTCTTCCAAAAGATGAAGTCGAAAGAAGGGGAACCAAAACTGATGAGGCCAATAGGGAGCTATTACAATGATGGTCCTTCCCAGGGCTTTGGCTTTCTGTAATACCTTGGGTATCAACAGGATTGGTGGAATGCATAGAGGAGACCCGAGGGCCAATCATGAATGAGTGCATCCCTTGGGGCTTCTCCGGGAGGGGGAATCAGGGCAAAGTAGCTTCTGCATTTGGTGTTCATGTGACTGGCGAAAAGGTCGCAGCAAGGCTGGCCCCACCTGCAGAATATTCTTTCCACTATTTCTGTCTTGAGGGACCACTCATGGGGCAATAAAATTGCTCTGCTTAATTTGTCTGCTATCACGTTGGATTTCCCCGGGATGTGCATTGCCAACAGAAAGCACTGGGTGGAAATAGCTCACTGCCATACTCTGAGGGCCTCGCGACAAAGGGGCTAAGATCTGGTTCCTCCCTGTTTGTTCAAATACCAGACCACTGACATGTTGTCCGTCTGAATCACAATCGTACCCAGGGGAAGAGTGTCCTGGAAATACTGCAATACCAAAAGTACTGCTCTCATCTCTAGGACACTGATATGCAGATGTGTCATGAAGTGAGGTCAACCACCACTGAAGATCCTTTTTGCAGGAATTTGTGATCAATATCATGTGAGACATGGGAAGCCCTTGGTAAGACCATTGAGTCAACAGCCATTGTAGTATCCGCATGTGCATGCGATCTAGTGGTATGGCTAGAATTGCTGCTGCCATCATACCTAACAATTTCAGAACTTCTGATGCTGGTGCTTTGTTTTTGGATATTAGAATGCGGACATGAAAATGGAGAAGTAAGACTCTTTCTACTGGAAGTCTTAGCATGGTGGTGTCGGTGTCCAGTTCTGCTCTGATAAAGATGATATGCTGAGATGGCGACAAGGCAGATTTTTTTGAATTTATTGTAATGCCCAGCTGATTGCAGTGCGACAGATTGGACTCCCTGGCTTGAATGAGTTGATGCCTGGTGGTGGCGGTAAGGAGCCAATCATCTAGGTACGGAAACACCTGGAATCCTAAACATCTCCGGTGAGCCATGACCACTGCCATGGATTTGAACACTCTGGGGTCTGTAGTGAGACCAAAGGGTAGGGCTCAAAACTGGTAATGATTGGCTCCAAGCTGGACACGCAGATGATCCCTGGATGGCCTGGCCATTTTAAGTGGTAGTACGCATCCTGGAGATCCATCAGGCACATCCAATTGTCTTTCCTTAGGAAGGGAAGCATTGACTTAAGTGTGACCATCCAAAACTTCTCTTTCTTTACAGATTTGTTTAGTCTGCTGAGGTCCAATATAGGTCTCAAGTTTTGGAACTACTCGTTCCATCAGCTGCATATGAAATGAGGCGCATGGATGAGTTCATTATAGAACTGAGGGTAGCAAGCTGGGCAGCAACTTTGTCTGTAGCTCCTGCAGCTACTGTACCCTGAAGAGCATCTCCCAGCTCTTTAAGGAGATCTCTTTGTAGTCTGGTAAAATGAGTTAAATAGTTAAGTGAACAAAGAGCAAAAGTCGCTGAACTAAACATGTGCTTTCCACATCTCTCCATGATCCTGGAGTCTCTGTTAGGAGGGTGGATAGAGGAGGAATTATTAGACATTTCCTTTTTGGTGGCTGTCGCCACCACCATGGCATCAACTGGCACATCTTTTCTCAAGAAAGATTTATCTAGGGGGGCAATAATGAACTTATTAGGCCTCCTAGGGACAGGCTCCATAGTATCTGGAGACTCCCACGCCCTTCGTGAGACCAGCTGCATCAGCTCATTGAAGGGCGGAGACACCCAAGAAGTGGAGGGCTGAGACCAGAAAGCCTTCAGGAAGACTGACTCATCCTCAGTAGGGTTGGTGGACTGCCAGTCACCCCTCTGCGTAAGGATTTCCAGTATCTCAGCAAATGAGATATCCTCAGAGGGGACCATGGGGCACCTTCTGATTCATCCAAGTCAGTGTCAGATGTTAATGACTCTTGAGGGGAGTCCAAGTGTTTCCTCTTACACACACTCTTCTTGGGAACCTCATCAGTGGGAGTTTCTGGTGAGGTCTCGGAAGAGCATGGGCCACCCAATGGGGCTTCCTGAGACTCTGGGTCTCCGTGCTTAGCAAGAATCTGTGAGGCAGAAGCAGACACAGGCGCTTTAGGGGATGAAGAAGCCAGACCTAAAATTGAGGATGTCTTGGGAGACATAACTCTCCTCATGGCTTCCAAAGCACCTCTGCTCTGATGTGAAGGGATCGACGGATTTGAGGAAACCGTCGATACCCCGGAGACTGGAACAGTGGGTTCTGAGCCCAAGGTGGGATCCAAGCTCATCTGAGCTGAAGCCACGAGAGGCAAAGTCGGAACAGACAAGTCGGTTTGACTATCCTCCCCGGACCCGACCAGAGTGTGTTGGCTAGACACTCGATCAGCACCGAGGACATCAGAGTGAACGGAGCCGAAGACACTGGAGCAGGCATCGGCTCCGAAGGCTCCACAATCAGCAGGTCCGGCTCCGACGGACTGGTATGGCTTGGAGGAGAAATAGATATAGCTGGCATAAGGGTCTTCGGCTCCAAAGCTGCCTGGGTTGGGGCCGATAATTTGGCAAAGGCTGGTGCCTGTAAAAGCTTCTGCACCACACGATCCACATCCAAATCAGACAGGTGCACAGAACATCAAGATGATCAGACTGATGGTTCTGACTGGAGAATAGGCAATTTAAGAGTTTTGGATACCGGTTCCAAGACCAGGGACTGGTTCTGAAAGGAGAAGACAGTCAGCTCTGAGACCTGTGGAGCCGATGTCACAGCCTTTAGAATTTTTTGATTCTCCAGAAGTTTTGAAGGACTTTGAAAACTTACTATATCCATCCTGGTCACTCAAAGCTTCCTGAAAGGAAGGTTTCAACAACCTCTATCTTTAAGCTTCCTTTTTATTTCTTGGAGAACTCTAGATGAAAAGGAATGACATATAGCACATCTCTTGTAAGTGCAAGGGATCCAAGCAGTATACACAATTCACATGGCAGTCTGTAACCGCCATCTTCTGCCCACATTTAGGGCATTTTTTAAACCCTGACTTAGAGTGTTTGTCCTTGTCATCAGCCATAACTAAAATGGACACAACCAACTGTAATATAGAATAGCCTTCTAAGAAAAAACAGGCTAACTATAATCAGAGACACACACACACACACACACACACACACACACACACACACACACACACACACACACACACAAGCCTTTCAAACTAAGGCTAAATAAAATTACTGATAAGCCTTCTAATAAAAAAACACACACACACGTTTAAAACCAAGGCTAACTACTAACAAGCCTTCTAAATAACACACAAGCTTAATAAATGCACACCTAAGACTAATAATTATTAAATATTCTCTAGGAAAAAAGTGACAAAGAGTCACTGAAAAGGCACTCGGAAACACACAATATTATACTAAACATATGTGGCCAAAAGGGTCACAGAATTACCAATTTTTTTATTCACAAATTGAAATATAAGTTTAAATAGGACTATGAAAAAAAATGAGGCCAAATATATAATAAAGATAGCACACAGGGAAGGAAACACTACAGATAAAGCTTTAGGAGCTTATCTAATCTAAATATCTAAGTATTTAAACAGCAATGTAGCAATAATTTTTGTAAATATAAAGATATAAAAGTTTTTACTGGCCCGAGCTAGCAAGAACCTCCGATAAGTTGCAGCAGCAAGCTAGATCAGGGGTAACTCAGGGTGCATCATGGGATAGGGGCTTGGCCTCCATCTAGTTGAAATCCTCGAGCTTTGCAGTAGGTGCCGACTCAGACCCAAGGGATCAGCTCTGAACCCATCAGTAAAGAATGAATGGCGAGATAGAACAACTTTACATCATATGATTATCTCAAGTTGCATTCTTATCAGTGCTGTACAAGGAGGTCCTGGACATCCTTTTAACTAGTACAAAAATAATGACGGCTAAAGACCTTTTCATCAAAATAATGATCTTGTTGAACATTGTAGACTGTACATGCAGCCATAGTAGATTTGTTGCTTGACAGCCAGGTCTGCAGAGAGGGCAACTTCAATATGTCACTAGAAAGGCAGTCATAACAGATCCTTAAATGACAATGTCCTAAGTATGTCCTTTAATCCTACAAATTTGCTCAACAAAGTTGCAAAAAGTCTACCCAAAATCTAGGTGAACAGACTCATTAGTAGTAGGACAGCTGATTCTGAATCCATAGCTATGCTTTGCAGAGAAATGAAGATCTAGACCTTTAATAGTTTCTCATATCTACAGTCTGTTAGCCAAATGATGATACACAGGTAATAGCATTATTTACTGTCATGATTTGTTGAACAGCTGAGACTGGGGCCACCTCTATTCAGTAGATGGAAATTGGAAAGGAATGATTTTTGTGCTTGAGCCTCACAGCACTCACTTAAGGAAATTAAAGAATTAATTATTAAGCATCATATCTGTGGCTCAGATGGATAAAACTAATTAAAATCCAGAAAACTTGAGTTCAATTA
>NC_056741.1:1175261586-1175296586 GCF_019279795.1 Protopterus annectens | reverse complement strand
ATTTAGGAATAGGTCTTCATAAATAGTGCACGACAAGAATCTTAGGGTTTCTTCTTACACTGAATTCATTCATTCGTTTCACATAATTATTCTGTGAAACACTTAATCCTATGTGCAGATGATTTGGCCCTGATCAGATCTTTCAGCTCCTCAGCTCTTTTTAAACCCAATTTACTTCAGATCTCAATTCTAGGTATACATGGTTTGAAAGTAAAGGTTTACAAAGTGTTAAAGCCATGCTGATAGTCCCTAAACCGTGACAAAAGATGTGCACTTATCCCTGAAAAACAACACTGCCATTACTTAAAGGCCAACTTCATGCTCCCATCTATTATATAAAAGAGATTTCCACTCTACCAAAACAGATTTCTTTAGATAAATATTAGCAAACTGCTTGCCTCATAATTCATCTGTTTTCAAGCACACCTAGTAATGGACAGCCAATATACTATTATGTACCTTAAATCTTAATTGTTTGTACAAATTTGCCTCAGAGATCATGTCATATGCAGGTCATTATTTTATAAGGGTTCCAGGAAAAAAGAAGGCTGAAGAAAGTTTACCAGATCAGGTTTGTGGTGTGGAGTTTTAATCATGAGTGAGAAGGTAAACAGAGGGAAAAACAACTTCATACTTTAACAATATGCACAATTATATAACATTGCAAAATTCAGATTACATTAAATGTACCACAACGGACAGAGGCAGTGACAATATATAATGAACAAAAACAGATTTTTGAAAATATAAAAAAGAAATATACATGGGAATGACAACAAGCTTATGTGGTGCAAGCTATATACAAAAGGAAAAAAAAAACTAAACTAATCAACACAAAAAATACAGATGTTTGAAGACAAATATAGGCAAAGACACTCAGACATGGAAAATTTCACACTACAAAAAGATAAGATTACAAAGGAGGAATGTAGAAAAGCTGATTAAGGTAGACGTTACACAAATAGAAATTCAAGTGATGGACTACTTAAAGTGAAGGATTTAATGTGGGAACTCATCACAACATGATGGAACAATGGGTCCCCAGATGAAAAGCAGCAGGTGAGTAGGATTCATCTGAAAATGATTTTTCACAGAGCAATGTCATGGAGACTTATGTATACGACCCACGCAGACGTCTCAACTGTCCCTGTTTTGTGAAGACACCCCTGATACAACAGGTCTTCTTGTCTCCATTAGTACCTGCTGCACATCCTCATTAAACAGGTGCCTAATGGGAATGAAGATCTTATTATTAAGACAAACATCTTAAGTTGATTGATATGTGGGTGTATCAAGCACCCCTGTTCTTGTGTGAGTAGATCCAATCTGTGAGGAAGCTTGTGTTAACTGCCCCTGGCCATTTCCAAAAGAAGTGAAAACCATGGTTGCCAGGGCAAGAAGGCAGTCACCATAATGATCTTGGGAGATTCCTTCTGAATCTTCAGAAGTTCCCTGAATATTAATGGAAAGGGTACAAAAGCATACAGAAACAGTCCTGTCAAAAAAAAAAAAAAGGCACCCATCTTCCAGGCCTTCTGAATGGAGTCCTGGAACAGAATCTTACTAGTTGATTGTTAGGATCTATATTATGTTATTGGATGTTTATTTTATCAGACACCTAATCATTGAATACTATCTGAGGTCCATATTTACTTAACTACCTAAACATCGAATGACATTTTATCAAATTGTTTTTGTAGGCCATGCTGAATAAAACACTGTATGACTGACATGCTGACTAGCCATGATTTACCCATTACCTCATATTAGTGTGATCTTGGAGTTGGTATATTTAATTTGCAGGGAGAGTGGGTGCAGGAGGCACAGCCACTCTGCAAACATGTAAAAAAAAAAGTTTTTCATATATAAAAAGCATATTTACTGTTTAAATCTATAGTTTTTAATTTAATTTGTAAATATTTAATTTAACTTTAAGTTTTCCTTTTTACCATTGTACACATCTTAAAATGTAGGTATTCACTGCTTAATAAGTAACATCATATGTGACTTTTTTTAAAGATGAACAACTAAAACAATTCAACAGAATCTCAGTCGATGTTTAGGTAGTTCAGTAAATAGGGACTTTGATGGATAGTGTTCAACGATTAGGTGCTCTGTAAAACAAAATTTCAACAAAATGATATAGACCTGTTTATTAACAAAGACAGCAAAGGTATCTACTTTAGGAGCTTCCCACAGAAGGATCAAGTCTTTGAAGACCCCACCCGATCTAGTTTCCATTCAAGAAGATCTGCCCTGGTCCTGCTCAGCATGTCTGCCACACAATTTTACTCTGATGGAATGATGCTTGTAGAAAGAAACTGTGCTGTGAAGCTCTATCTCTAGTCAACATAGATAGTCTGCAAAGATGGTATGATGTGGTTCCCCCCTACTTGTTGATGTACCACACAGCCATGGCATTGCCTAACAATTTGAAGATGTCCTGGGGAAGATGATTTAGAGAGCAGAGTGCCTTGATCAGGGCATGCATCTCTCATAATTATGTACTTGTGTCTGTCCTTTGTCTGTCATACATCCTTCACTATTATCCCTCCTAAAACTGCTCCCCAAGGAAAGTGTGCGATGTTTGTGGTGACTGAACTACTTTGGAACAGAGAAGAAGAGGGGGCCTGGATTTAAATATATCGGTTGTCTCCACCAAATAATTGCTCTTCTGAAACTCCAGCACTGAGATTTGAAAAGACAAAAGGTGTTGGTTCTGGGACCAAAGAGACTTCAGACACCACTCTATCTTTCTTACGTGGAGTCTTGCCAGGGGTATTATAATCATAAAAACCTTAAGAATCATAAAAACCAGGAGAACAAAAAACCTGAAGCATTTCCCCCAGTATCCAAAGTTCAAGTGGAAAACCTCAGCAATAGATCTAGATAAAGTACTATTTTTCCCTGAGGAAGAAAAGCACTTTGAACTGAGCTTAATCTAACTGACATCTTGTGAACACAGTCCTGTGTGAAGGACTCAAGAAAAACGTCTGAATATTCTTATGGAATCCCAGCTTCTGTAAGAGATTTCAACCCAAGAGAGATTCCTGAGAGTTTGAGAAAGACTCTACAAACATAAGTCATGTAAATATGCAAAAATGTGGATACCCTGTAGCATGCAATGAGTTATAACTAGTGCTAAATACTTGGGGATCACAGGTTATATCAACCCGGAGGTCATTTCAAGGCTAGCCATTTCATCCCAATATAATACCATAGATATTCTACTCAGTATCCAGGATTGTATTTATTAATGACTGCCCATATCCAAGTGGGCACTATCCCCAGTAAAAATTTGTGGTGCCCCACCCACTCATACAGGTTCCTTTTGAACAGTATCATAGAGGTGCTCTGCTTCACAAGAGTTGGCAGTCTATTCCAAAGACATGGCAGTCACTGGAAGACAAATCTGGTCCCCCACCACATCCTATTCAAATTGCAGGCCACATTTAAGTTTCTGGAACAGGTAGCCATATGATTTACAGATGTGCAGCAAATTCATTAGGTTTGGGTCAGAGATTGCTCTACAAGCCAGGCATAAGTCTCCCTTAAGAAGTCTATACAACACTGAGTATAGTGATTGGGACTTTAGTAGGTCTGTATAAGGCACATGCTGGAGTCACTTGATCTTCTTAGTTAGAAACCTCTGTGGTCTGCAGGTGCTTTGTATGGTATGTGCTGAAAGGTGGTGTAGTGAATAGCCCAAAGGGTAAGGTTAAGAACTGATGATGCAATCCAGACACAAAGCTTTAATCAACATCTTAAGTCTGAATGAATAAGAAGGTGATAAGCATCTTTTAAGTCTAGTGTTACCAGGAAACTTGAGAGAAGAGGCAGTAACAGGTTGTGAAGTGACCTCATTCTGAATTTGGGCACCATCACAAACAGGTTTAGGAAAGAAAGAGCCAAAACGTGTCCAAGCATTTTCTTTCTTTGGCACTAAGAACATCCTTGAATAAAAATCCTTCCTCACCTGGGAAAGAGGAACCAGTTCTATCACTCCTTGGGGCAGTATGTATTGAAAAATTAGAGGAAACAAATAGGGACTGATCTGGAAGATGAGTAAATGACCCACTGGAATGGAGAAACTTCCTCCCACTGCCACCTGTAATCTTGGTGAATGGTCTTCAGCATCCACTTTCTGAAACTGTTGAGAGAGAAAAATGGAGAGTCAGACTTTCTGGAAGAAAAAAAGGGGCCGGGGGGGGGGGGGGGCACATGGTCTCTTGAATAGTCATTCAGACTTGGGATTTTCCTTGGTTTTGGGAGGTTCAATAGCCTGAATCAAACCATGAGCCAGACCCAGTAAACTACACCTGTTTAAGAAAATTTGAGGAGAAATAATCAGAGGCTTAGTTTTCTGTATCTTTTTGACAGGAATAATAGGGCCAGCAGTTTTCTAATGGTAGCTGTAGCTTTTCCATGGACGTGCACAACATTCAAACATAACAGGGAAGCCTTCCTGCTTCCCTCTCCCAAGACTGACAAGAATGGGTCTCCCTTGCCTGCTGAGGGGACCCACAACAGTAGCAGAGGATGTGGCTAACCCGAAGTCCATACTGGCTATAGGTGCTGCACCACAGGGATCTGGGGTAAAAGATGAGTGATCATAGGTACAAATGGCCACAGCAGATTCACCCACATGCAGGTGAGGCAAATTGCTAGCTTGCTATGGTGGCAAAGACTGTTTGCATTTTTTTAAGCTAGAAGGACCAAACATGAGACCATTAGTTTGTTCCATGATAAGCCAAAAATGGTGCCTCTTTCCTGTGCAAAAGCAGCAGCAAATGTCTACAAAAACTGCGTGTCCTTAAAAGTCACTTTTCACAGAAAAACACAGTAAATAGCACTTTAAAATATATTGCCAGGCCCCAAAAAGTAAAAAAAAAATGTTCTAGACAGAATGGTTTTCAGTTACTTTACACAACTTTGAAACGGGCAAGAATAAGAGCACTCCTGTTTAAAAGTACATTATAGTAGTGACAGTCCATTAAAACACAAAACTCCTAGCTTTAAAATAACTTTCATGAAGAGAAAAGTGATAAAAACACAAATATTTAGAAAATGGAAGTATTTTTCCTCAAAGGGAAATTCTGCCCAGCAAAGGAACAGTAACAAGCTGATCGATGATCACTGAAAGCTTTAGAGGAATGTATTCTTTGATAACAGTAAATCTCTTAAGGGTTTGGCACTTCAATTTGTCTTTTAATCAGCTCAGTTTGAGCTGACAGTCTGTGTGCATAGAAGGTGCCTTGGGGCTTTGGAAGTTGTCTGTCCATTATATTCTTGGCAGGATAAAACACATACAACTAAGGCTACATCAGCAGTGATCAGTATGAATACCATGAAGAACAACTTCATGTTGACCAATATCTGATACAGGAATGGCTAAGGAGAGGTGGAATTGAAAACAAAAGACGAAAGACTAGTAATGGCTGCTCAGGAGGGTAGACTATGAACATGCTGGTTGATAGTTATAGAACTGGGAAAAAGAAATACATAAATTTAAACAGTTGCACATCTTGTTGGTGGGTACGGTACACAGACAATGTAGCAAGGCTGTTGCACTTGGGATTTTGCAAACACTACAATACAGAAGTAGTGGAGAAGCTTTGGAAAAAAAAACACATACCATTATATAAAATTAAATTTACTCACATGCGATCACCCATTTCTAGCATTTCAAAAAAAAAAAAAAAAAATAGATGCAAGAAAATCAGATATACTTGCCCATGAAAAAGACAAAAGTAGCATTGTTCACCGAAATTGCTACATCCAGTGCCTAAGTACAGAGAGAAAAAGTCAAAATATCAGGATTTGCAAGCAGAAAGAACAATGTGGAAGAAAGATACTCGGGCATTTCCAAAAGCAGTAAGAGCTACTGTACTAACAAAGAATTTGCAATCATACTTAAATATGCCACAAATTCATGTAACCCAATATAAACTGCGGAAGTAGGCAATTCTGGGAACAGTGTGCATACTGAGGAAAGCCTTCTTGGCTGACAAAGACTGATACAACACTAATTTCATGAACTCTAATCATACACTGACTTAAGAATATTAAGAATGTGGTCCCTACCCATCACGGTATTAGAAATTCAAAACACTTGGAGAAATTAAACATTTTATTGTTTACACTTAAACATTAAGTCAAAAGAAATACTGATAGGCTTCAGAGATAACCTGAGAAAACAATAATTTATAACAGCTGCTGTTAGTAAATGCAAAGCACCCAAAGTATTTTAAACGATTTTACAAACAAAAATGAATTGTAACAAATACTGCTAACAGAGAAAGCACCTGAATTTATGGTGTTCAGCTTTGCTATATTATATGGACAAAATTGCACTGGAGAAGAAATGAGGACAGACTAGAAAGCAAAAAAAAAATCAAGCAAGTATGAGTGGCCCCATCAAGCCATTTTAATGTTTAATAAATTAAAAAAATATTTTGCCAATAGACTTGCCTTGGTAAAATCAAGGCGGCTATATTGTGATGCACATCTATATGCTTCCTGCTCATTTTTGGGTCTATATTACAAGACCAAAGACACATTCTTTCGAATGCGTCTTGATCGAACATAAAAGGCTGAAAACGCAAAATATCGAAGCAGATGTTAAACGAATTCTTTCCCTGGGAAAGAATTTGCTTGGCTGCTTCGGTACTTTAGTACATTTTTGGCACTGTAATGCCATCTCGGAGTTGGTATATTTAAGTAGAAGGGTGGGAGTGAAGCCCCCCACTTAATGTAATGTTTGAAATTGTTTTTATTTTATTTATTTATTTATTTTTTGTTGGAACAGAGATTTTTTTCCCTTGGAAAGAAATCGCTGTTCTGACACTTCAGCATTGTAAGCTTTCGCTTACATAGGGTTGATTCATCACCGTTCGCTTTTTTAAGCATTCGGTGATATAATATAGACCCTCATTTTAGGCACGGAAGGATAAAGAGACACAATCAGTACCAGCATTCAGTTTCTAAAAGCTGATATTGCACTTGCCAAAGTGCTTCAGTGCTCAGTGTGTGGTTTAGTGCAGTACTGGCATTCAGAAACTATGCCCATATACTGCATTTTAGGTGAAGGTTGAAGTGTTCATCACTCCCCGTGTTATATTTAGCTGAAGCAAACTGCTCATTACATTGGTAGTAAGATGTCTGCTACTGTTTAAAGAGAAAGGGCTTTTTTTTCACATACAAGACCACTTTTTTGTTTTGTTTCTCAACTTAAATGTTTTGGAGGATACGAAGGAAAGGCCCAGGGTGCTAGATACAGCTTTGGCACTTACCAATCTTATTGCACAGTATAGTAATACTCCTTACCATAGATAAGTATTCACATGGAACACCAATGCCGACTCTATACAGTTGAATATGTGCTAACTTATATGATTCTTGCACTGTTATATGTATACACTTGTCAGGTTTGCCCTGTATAATCCTTCACTCATTCTCCAATGTGAGATTTATCTGTTATGCTTTTCCTGTTAATATTTATTCAAGCTTTCATTATAATTCTGACAGTCATGGCTAAAAATGGTACACTCAACCTGCACATCCACCATGCAGTTTACTTGAGCTTAAAAAAATGAAATCAAACTGAAATGAAAATAATTGAAATTAAAAATAATTCATCAACTGGAAAGCTATCAATGAACTTAAGTTACCTTGTCTATTGATACCTGGCTCAGATGCTTCCTATTCCTACTCCTCTTCGGACAGCCTACTAAACCCAGTCATGTTTTCAAAAGTCATTTATGGACCATTCATTCTTTCTTCAATACATCAATTTATCCAGCTTTAGTTGCTAGGTTGTACAGTTAGGCATATTTTAACATAAGCAGGATGGATAAATAAAAGTAAGCAATCAAATATAGTGGCTTTAGGTATTACATAAGTATGATGCATGACTGAAGTGTTCCAAAATTCCCTGGGGAAAAGAAGAATGTTGAGGCCTACCTAATGCAGTTCACAGAAGTATATCCATAAAGCTACAGTGACAATGCATCTCAAGTCAGAAACACAAGAGAACACGAGCCAAAATGACTCCTGCCAAAACCTAGAAAAGGATTACTGTCAGTAATGATTCAGCCAAATGATATGCCCATAAGTTTGCTCACAATGACATTGGTGCAGTTTCTCAGACAATTGTACCTTAATACTTTTAAATTGAGAAAATGCCTGCAGACAAAATATATTAGTCATACAACAAGTATGACTTTGTCATTGCCCATGTGGGTGTGAATGACCAGAGATGCACCTCCATGGACTACATGAAAAGAGACATGGTGGAGCTCTCAGATTATGTGGCCCATGCAGGTATGACCCATGCCCTGAGCAGTATCTTACCATCACCCAGAATGATACCGCAGTACAAACAAAAAATGATTGACTTCAACAATTGGCTAAGTTTCTGGTGTCATTCTAAGAGGATCCAGTGTCTGTCTGCTTGGGATGACATGATTGACAGACCTCAATGCTTTGCCAGAGATGGCCTGCATTTGTCACCCCTGGGTTTCTGGGTACTGGCTAAGGCTCTTGCCACCCCTATAGTGCATTTTTTAGGTGGTGTTCCAAAGACCAAATTACCACCATAACAGCTATAAATAAATATAATCTGACGGTCATGCTGCTCAACACTAGAAGTCTAAATCTCAAGATGCACTCGCTCAAAGCACTCCTCAAAATGGAGAACATTGACATTTGTGCTGTAACAGAGACCTGGTTTAAAGTGGCAGAAAGCACCCCTGTACTACTAGGCTATAACCCATTCCACACCTTTTGGCCCCGAAACATGGACCATAGCTCCAAAGATGGTGGTGTCTCCATATTCATAAAGGATATGCACACCTCCAGACTAGTAGCCCAGCATAATGTATCTGAGCTACTTCAGGTACAACTAACATTGGGTAAGATGGTGATCCAGGTCATAGCCTGCTATAGGTCCACAACCATGTCCCTAGACTCTCACTCCATGTTCCTAAGCACCTGGAATCTATCAAGGTCCAACCCAACACTGTGATACTAGGAGACTTCAACTACCCCTCCATCAACTGGAAGAACTACTCAAGCACCAATACACCGGCTCAATGCTTCCTGGAATGCATCAGTTTCAATGCCCTGGACCAGCTCATTCTGATCCCCACTAAAGGAAGCAACATCCTTGACCTGGTTATTACTAACATGGGCAACCATTGCACTACACCAGTAGTCAATCCCTCAATCCACATCACACCCACACCCCCAACAAAAGTAATCACCATGAAAAACTTATCCAAAGCTGACTTCGGGCTCCTAAAACAATAACTAAGAATGGCTAACTTCATGGCACCCATGCCAATGGAAAATAGCTGCATGACTGCTGAATCATACACCAAATGCACTGTACGAACATGTATATAAATTTATGGAACTAGACATATCTAACACAACTACGCTTTCCTCCAAAAAAGGAAGCCAATCTGGTGGTCCTTTGCCATTAATAAACTCTACAGTAGAAGGAAGAAACTGTTGCATAAAAAGTTGAAGTCCCAAGACTGGAAAAACTCCCTTATTAGCCTCAACAAAAAGTTGAGATCCCACATCAAATCCTCTAAAGCCAGCTATGAAGGCAGAATTGTGGCAGACACTAAAAATGATCAGAAAGCCTTCTTTAGTTATATCAAGAACCTCCATGGCAATACCCAAATTTGCTCTGAGTTACTGCACAATGGTACCTCCTATACTGAGCCAACAGATACTGCCAACATACTGGTTGACAGATTCAGTGCCTACTTTACCCCTACCCCCCCAAAGGACCAATCACAATACCAGAAGAATGCCAGGCACCCAGCATTACTGCAGCACAGGCTAAAGCTGCATTGTTCAAGGCCAAGAATACAGCTTTCATGGGACCCAATAATATCCCTGGCTGTGTTCTACATGAATTACAAAGCGAACTGGCCCCACATCTGTGTGCCCTGTTCAGTCACAGCCTCACCTCAGGCTTTGTCCATACTGAATGGTGCACTGCTACAGTCATCCCTCTCCATAAAATGGGAGCAACCACAGACCCTGGGAATTATCGCCCCATTAGCCTAATGAGTCTGATATGTAAAGCTATGGAGCGCATCATCATGGCCCTGTTTAAGAAAGATATAGGAAATCTCCAAACTCTTGACCCCACGCAATTTGGCTTTGTGAAAGTGAGATAATGCCTGCTCAACCTGGTTGACTTTTTTGAGTCAGTCACCAGGGCTGTGGATGAAGGTAAGGCAGCGCATACAGCTTTCCTCACTCTGGCCAAGGCCTTTGATACCATTCCTCACTCAGGAATTATTTATAAACTCACCAAACTAGGTATCGACCCCTATATCACTAGATGGGTTGCAAATTGGCTCACAGATAGAACACACAGTGTGAAAGTAGTAGACTCCAAGTCAGACTGTTGATCAGTCAAGAGTCACGCTGGAGCTTTTTTTGCTCAGTTTCATCTGAAAATGGCTTCTGTCAGTCAAAGTGTTTTGGTCTCCAAAAGTGAATAAGACCAACCTCTTCTATCACTCAACTTTCCAATTTTTTAACCATAATGAAAATCAATGCCATTTCTTCTGCACTAAAACTTTTGAAATGTCATGTCATTTGCTTTGAAGTTAACAACCAGAAAATAGGTAAAGTGTGGTTTCTTTTCTTCTCAAGACAGCTCAAGGCAAATCACAAGTTTAAACTGATCAACATGTGCTTTGGAATAAAGTTATTCATAATATTAAACCTTGTCTTCCTGTAATAACTTTCATTTGTGACATCACATTTCCACAGAACTTTCACTATTTGCTGCTTTGACCATTGATACTCTTTTCTCTCTTTGCATTTGAGGATATAAACAAGTTAAACAGAGGCCAAGTATAAAATAAGAAATGCAGGTGTTAAGGAGAACAAATTCAAAAGATGAATTCACAATTTGTGCTTTATGGCACTGGTAGGAAATGATACCTTACTGATAATGCATCATGTAAAAGAGTAGCAAAATCACCACTAGATGACCAAAGATTACCTTAAACTATTTTTCTGAATCCTTGGACATTTCAGAAGTACAAGGATGATTGGGAGGGCACAGAAAGATTAAGACAAAATAGATCTGATGAAGATAGAGAAAAGTACAGCTGTGTAAGTAAACTTACAGTAATACTAGATGTTCAAGTAAATCACTGCTGTAATAACATAGTTCTGTGGGATATATAATGCCAAGATCAGAAGTCCAACCACTTTTTGAAAGCTTTTAGGCACCTTCCATAAATACCATACATCTGAGGGTGCTGAAAGTCATGTTGGTATAAAAGCAGAAATACTGGCTCCAAAATTCAGAGCTTTCTTTTCTCACTGTCAAAAAGGAAGGTTAACATATGAAAGCAACTAGAAGTTGCAAATTTGGGTGTTATGTGCAAGGATAAAAGTGGAACTGGGGTAAAGGGAATCCCACCCTAGCCAAAAATGTCTAGATAGGAAGAACAGAAGTAGTATTAGGAGGATGGAAAGAGGGTTAAAGTACTATGACAGTGATCTAGTTGAATATCTGTTATGTTTACTTACATGACTGTATTATATATTCATCATTAGATCACTGTTACAGCAACATATAACAATACTGTCAAAACTTAGTCAGGGAGGAGGAGAAGTATGTCAGAATCCAGGAGATCTTAAAGAATAGACATAGTAAATCTTAGTTTAGTCCTGGAAATGAGCCAGTCTTGTAATGTTTGGTGAAGCCATGTACAGATTACCAACTGGCTGCCTCTAGAAGAGTTTTAGAGTTTAGCCCTTTCCAAAATTCCCTAGAAGAAGCCAGCACTCTAGAAGAATAAGCTTTGACCTTCTGAGAGGAGGCACTGACATGGTGGCAATAACAAAAATGGATCTAATAGAAGAACCATTTAGAAATAGTTTTGACAATGGTTTTCTTTTTCCTTTTTCCATCAAAAGAAAAAATCTCATTAAAAACTCTAAAATCTTTTGTTCCAGCAACTGAGTACGTGAGTTGCCTGTTGACATCCAGGTTATGCGGAATCCTTTACACACTATAATTTGGTTCTTTAAAAAACATGGAAAGATCACTAGACTGATTTAAATTAAATTTAGTACTTTAGGAATAAAATAAGGGTTAGTTTTTTTATGTTCCTCTGTGTCTGAAAATGAGAAAGAGACAACTCACCACTGAAACTTGCAACTCAGATCACTTAAACATAAATCAGCCAGAAGAAAAACAGTTTTCCATGTCAAGGACTTAATGTCAACCTGATGAGATGGTTAAAAAGATGAAATAGTAAGTTTTTCCAAAATGTGGATATCAAGAAGTCGCCATCTTTTTTCACAGAAGAAGGAGATGCAATACCCCGTTTTAAAAACTATTTCACATGGAAGAAGGAAGAAAGGGGTATCTAAAGGTAGAGTAGCAGAAACGGCTGAAAGATTAATTTTAACAGAAGAGCAAGAGGCCTGATTTGAGCAATTCACACAGTGTGGAGCTCAAGAACTTCACACATGCATGGGTCCTAGTTCTTGTGGCACCAATTAGAAAATCTCTTCCATCTGGCCAAACAGGATTTTCTAGAGGCAGGTTTTCTAAATACAAATAACTTCTGCAGATCACATGAAAAGAGGTGCCTAACAGGAACATAGTTCTATCATCCAAACAGTCAAATGAAGTTTCTAAAGGTTGGGGGGATTAATGATCCCTTGTCTTGTTTGAGTAGATATATTCTGTGGGGAAATTTGTGATAACTGCCCTTGACTATTTTCATGAGAAGGGACTTGTTTTTCTAGACCAAAGGGTGATTTTTGCAGAATGCTTTTTGATCTTTAAAAGAACTCTGGTTATCAGGGAGGGTGCCCTATTAGAAGACTGAAGATGCATTCTTACGAATGCGTCTTGGTCGAACTCAAAAGCCTGAAATGGCAAAATATCTAAGTGGCTTTTAAGCGAATTCTTTCCCCGGGAAAGAATTTGCTTGGCCGCCTCATTACTTTCCTATTTTTGGCACTGTAGTGCAGTCTTGGAGTTAGTATATTTAAGTATGGGGGGTGTGGGGGCAAAGCCCTCCACTTAATGTAATGTTTAAAGTATTTTATTTTGTTGGAACAGCGATTTTTTTCCCTAGCAAAAAAAAAAAATCGCTGTTCTCACAGTTCGAAATTGTAAGCTTTCACTTACATAGGGTCGATTAATCACTGTTCACTTTTTTAAGCATTCGGCTATCTAATATAGACCCATCGGGGGGGGGGGGGGGCTCATACAGGATCATCCTCACCCATGAGAAGGAAAATGCATCAGTCTCCAGGCCTTTTATAAAGTGTCTTGAACAGAATTTCTTTAGCTGTCTGTTGGGAATAGAGAAAATCAGATCATGGGAGTTCTCCACAGGTGGATCATTTTTAGTAAGACTCTTGTGTGCAACTGCCATTCATTGGGGGGTGGTGTCTGTCCTGAAGCTTCTCAGTATGTCTACCACAGTGATCTGCTCTGATTGCACTAAGTTGTAAATTCCCAGGCTAACAAGGCTGGTCTAATGAGAAGATAGTATTTCTTTCTCCTTTATGTACCACAACACAGTTTTATCGTCAGTGATAACCAGCAGAGGTCGATGGTTCAAGGCCTTTAATGTATTTGTCATTGCCATACTCTTTGATATTCATGTGATTTTTCTTGAAATAATGGTCATAAACATCTTGTACTTTAATTCCCTTAGATGCAAAATACATCCACCCCCATCCAAAATCTGAAGCATCCATGTTTATTGGTAAAAATGTAGGTGAATTGAATTTGAGAGACGTGGATTCAGTATGGTTTTTCTGCTCACCATAACAGTCCTTCTTTGACAAAGTTTAGCACTAGGACTGGAAAAGCTAGGGTATGTTGGTGCTGAATCCATATTCTGACTTGAGATACCACTGTATTTTCACGTGTAATCTTGTTAGTGGAATGAGAATAGTGTAAGTCATGTACCAAAGATCCTGAGATGTTCCCTTGCTGTAGTCAGTGTTTTCTGAAAAAAAAGTGGAGAAACTGGATGTATTAAAATGATGCCTATTCAAGAGGAAGATAAGCTATCATTAGGCATGTGTCTAGCAGGGAAGTGGAAATGTTATTCTGTCAGGAAAAAAAAGGGAGGACTTCTCCAGACTGATGTTAAATACTAGGTCTGGAAAAAATATTTTTGACAAAGCAGAAAACAGAAATTCTTGACAACTTTGAAAAGAATGTAGAAAATAAAAAAAAAATCTTTTAAGTAAGGGAAAATGTGACTGCTTGCAGTCTTCACAAGGCAATTACTAGTGCTAGACATTTGGTGAATACCCTTGGAGCCATGAAAAGGATGCCAACATATATCTGGCAATATCAGCCTGACAAGTGAGAGTTCCACCAGCAAGGGTAGAGATAGCATAGACTTTTCTCCCATAACTATCAAAAGCCCTTCCATTCTTTGCTGAAGAAACAAGATTACTAGCAGTAAGCTACTTAGAATCCTTAGCTAAATAAGCAGATGGATCAGCCACAGGTTTATTTAAAATAAAAAAATGCAGGATTGTGGTAAGCTGTATAGCCTTCAGTTTTTTAGGTGCAAGAGGGTGACTTTCTGGGGCACACATGCATCACTGAACATATCTTCTAGAACTTCAAGGATCGATGGATGGCCACTTTTAGGTGTCTCCACCTGAAGCAAATCATACCTTTGAATTCTCAGCTATGTCTTTGTCTTGCCATTGGAAGAGATCCTTCATTGTCTCCACAGGTAAGTACTAGGCTAGCTGCTGTTGTAAGCCATTTATGCCTAGCCAATTCCCCTTTCAGAGATGAGAATCAAACCCTATACTTTTTGTCATTGAGTTAAACACATTAACCATTACACCCACCCACAACTCACAAGGATGTTTAAAAATACATTTCTTCTATGGGGGAGTCTGAAACATTTTCCTTTGAAAATGAATCTAAAGGGTTAAGAGAAGACACCAGTAAAGAATAATACAGTCCAGTCTGTTCTATAGCCAACTGTGAATCACTGCCAGAAGGTGGAGGCTTTTTACTTTTTTTAAACAAGAAGAGGCAGAAAAAGCAGACTGCAAAAACTTAAATGATTTGATAAGCCCTTTGGCAAAACTATACCATTTATCTTTAGTCACTTTTGCAGATGGGGTTGTGAGAGAAATATGCTTTTTTCATTTTTGGGAGTGTACAAATGCATACTTAAAGTCATATTTGACATATGGGCTTACATGTGAAGAATCCGATAACTCCTCCCTCACCAACACGAGGGACGGCCATATGGCCCTTTTGAAATCAGACAGATTCATAGGTATATGTATGGCCCTGAAGGAGTCAGACTTCCAGCCCTTCTTTGGAGCAGCACCAAAGGTCAGAAGAGGGCAACAGATGATCTGAGGACTCTGATAAGGCCTTCAGAAATCTGTTAACATCTCCGACAGCCTACACACATCCTTGCATTCCAGAGCATTTCTAAAAAAATCAACTTGAAAAGCTTAAGATAAACAATGTACTTAATTAGGTTTAGGAAAGAGAAAAAGTAGTGCTCTAACTAACATAATGTGAATCTAGCTGAGGACCTCTAATTCTTTTCCAGTATTTCTGGATGTATGATAATTTCTTATGAGTGACTGTTTTTAATTTGATTGCTAAAACGTATTTGATGGCTAAAGATTTAAACTCTGCCCAAGACACTTTGGATCTAACCAGTTTAGTGCTATATAAGATTTCAGTATTGCACAGAGTGTAACAATAATGTGTTTAGTCTCAAATGTGTAAGAGTTAGGAAAAATATTTAAAATTGCCATTTCCCATGAGAGGGTAGATTTCACATAACCTGATTTCTCCAGTTTTGCCCTTAAGGAACACCATAATTTGTAGATGTTTTTACAAGACCAAAACATGTGAAGAGTGTCTGCTACCGAATTTGAACATGTGGGGCAAAGGGGAGATATGTTGAGATTTATTTTGCTCAGAAAAAGTGGTGTGTGGTAGGCATTGTTAATCATAAGTTGCATGTAGATTAATTTTTTAAATGGAGTTAATTTTGTTGTTATATCAATTGCTGCTAATTTTTTATCAATGGTTAATTTATTGTTTTGACTCGTAAAGTACTTGGAATAAATAATAGCATCAAAGTATTTAGTTTAAATGATTAGTCCATAAGTATTCGATAACATTTTAGTTTTTGATATAAGAAGGGATGTGATTTGTTGAAAAAGTTGGAGGTCTTTTGGGTCTGCACTAATTTTTGATGTCATCATAGTTGTTGTGTCTTTTGGCTTTTCCCGGTTAGGGGTCACCACAGCGGAACTCCGGTCTGCTAATGATTGGTAGAAGATTTTTACGTGCCGAGTTGCCAGCCATGATGCACAACCTTCAGCGAAGGTAAGCCCATTCACACATGTCTCCTCACAGAAGACGCTCTAGCTGAGAATCGAACAGGACAATGTCTTACTGTGAGGCGACAACACTACCACAGCACCACGAATGTCATCATAGTTACTAGGTATAAAATTTGTTTGATAATTATGCAATATTTCTTATTTGCTGCTAGGGAGTCGATGACAGAAGACAGTGGTAGATCCTTGATTTGATAGAAATCCCAGACTGTACATTCCTTTATGATTGGATAATTGTCTAAGTTTAGCATTTTATTATTAAGTCTGATATTAGGGTTTAAATGTATCGGTTGAGCCATGGTTAATGCATTCTTTAGATTTAAGAGGTTATGAGTTTTTGAAAGCATGCCATATTATTAAGGTTGAATGAATTTGTAGGCCATTCAGAGTTTTGCCATTAAGGAAGAGTAAAGCCTTTGGGTTTAAGTTTGAGGATTTGAGATGTTGGTAATAATTTTTTATCCATAGAGGGTGCCATGTTGAATCCAAAGTTTCATGGTTAACTAGTCTTATAATACAACTGGCCTTAATAATTAGATAGTATGTCTGAAAGTCAGGAAGATTCAGACCACCTTCCTCTTTGGGTAGAATTAATTTTGAGTAGCTAATCCTAGTATTCTTAGGGTGCCATATGAATTTGCCTAGTGTTATCATTTTAGAAAAGAAACTATTTGGAATGTTTTTATTGGTGGCATTAAGATGATAGAATATTTTAGGGAAAATGTTCATTTTTAAAATTGCTGTCCTTGAAAGAAGAGAAAGGTTTAAGTTTTTCCATCTGTGCAGATCATCAGTTGCCCTTGACCAAACTTCATTTAGATTTTTCATTATATCTTTGTGAGGGTGAGTATATGTAACTCCCAGGTATCGGAGTGAATAATAGACTCTATTTTTTGTTGCTGGGAAGAAGAATTCTTTGTGGCTTTTGGGGTTTAACGGGAAAATTTTTGATTTACTTGGGTTTATGGCAAAGTTTGAGACTGCTGAAAACTTGTCAATAGAGTTTAAGATCTTTTCTAGATCTGTGGTGGGAAATTTAAAGTAAATGGTAAGATCATCTGCAAAATGTAGTGTATTCAACTTGGATTTTGGAAATATAGATGGAATGGTTGAATGTTTTCTGTCTTAATTTCAAAAGGAAAGGTTAAAAAGATAAGGGAAGAGTGGACATCCCTGTCTTGTTCCATTGACTATTGGGATGGGATTTGATTTATTTTTATTTATGTATAATGTAGTAGTGGCTTTGTCATATAGCACCCTGACCATATTTATTATTTTATTTTTATTTTACACTTGTTGACCGGGATAGTCCATCTGGATGCATGTCCATTTTCAGCGGAGGCATGGAGAGAAAGGCTCCATGGAATAACAAATCATCATAACATGTCACATATTACAAATAACAAATATATTTACAGAGATTAGATGGGCAGACAATACAAATTACATATAGAATATTTTCAGTGATTAGAAGAGCAAACATTAAATGGACGGCCGTGGTGGTGCAGGGGTTAGTGTTGTCGCCTCACAGCAAGAGGCTTTCCGGTTCGATCTTCAGTTGGGGTGTCTTCTGTGTGGAGTCTGCTTGTCCTCCCTGTGGTCATGTGGGTTTCCTCCAGGTGCTCCAGTTTCCTCCCACATCCCCAAAGGCATGCTGCAAGTGGATTGGATACTCTAAAATTGGCCCTAGACATAAATGCATGTTTGCCTTCTGTGGAAGGTTGGGTGCCGGCTTGATAACTCAACACCGTAAAACTCCACAGCCAATCATGAGCGGGCAAGGTGATCCACTGTGGTGACCCCTAACTAGAAAAAGCCGAAACAGAGAGAAGAGCAAACATTATAACAAATCGTCAGGTAGTGTTAATCAGTGAGAGAATCAGATAAAATTACATAGTAGGCTACCTAGCAGATTTACACATTCCAGAGATAGGTTAACGAGGCTTGATACAGTGACATAAGCCAGTTTGTTCCCAGGTGGTGTTTGAGCCTAGTTTTGAAGTGACCAAGTGAAGAGAGTAAGGTAATATCAGCTGGTAGAGAGTTCTGCAATCTACCTACAGAATTTACGAAGCGTGAGTCCCGGCTGAGTTACTAGTTTTACATATAAGGAGTCTGTTGGAGGAGGCAGTGGTCTAGGATTATTACAGAGGGTGACAAGATCTTTAAGTGCAGGGGTATTGTTTGGATTATATATGATTTTATGGGCCATAACCAATTGGTTATATAGTATTAGACTGGGTAGTTCAAGCCATCCAAGCTGGATTAGAGTGATGCAGTGATGTGTCCTAAAAGGCAGCCCAGTGGCAAACCTGGCAATGTGGTTATAACAGATTGAGAGTTTGTGCATGACAGTCTTGTTAACATTAGAGAGAAGAGGGGATGCATACAGAAGAGTAGACAGAAGGTGAGATCGAGCTATGGCAACTTTGGCTGGGGAGGGGTTAGGAAGGCTTTTATTATGTAAAGTGATCCTAGTTTTTTGTTGATGGTTTTGATCAACTGGTTAACATGTAGGTCGAATTTTAGATTATTATTTATAATGTCACATAATAGTTTAGTGGAGAGGTCAGGGGAGATTATTGTTCCATCATTTGCTTTTATTATAAAGTTAACGGCAGTAGACCTTTGCGTAGGTAATAACAGCATTTTAGTTTTTTAGGATTTAGAATCAGACGTCATTGAGAAAGCCAGTTTTTTATTGTGTTAAAGGTGGTCTGGGTGGCTAACTGTAACTCTATTGGGGATGTGGCCGAGCAAATCAGGGTAGAGTCGTCAGCATATTGGATACAGCTGACTTTTGGGATGACACTATTCATATCATTGATGAAAATAATAGGGGCCCTAGTACAGAGCCTTGTGGTACTCCAGGGGTGTTAGTAGTAGCTTAGAGAGTTTATTCTATGAAAGAACAGCCTGCTGTCTACCACTTAGATAGGATTTAAACCATTGAAGGGCTTTAGGATCTTACACTGAGTGTTTACAGGCTGTGGTTTAATAGTTGGTGGCCAACCATATTGAATGCCTTGGAGAGATCCAAGAAGAGGGCTGAAGAAATATGGTTATTGTTTTGATTATGGTGTTGGTAAAGGCTAGTAGGGCTGAGGTGGTACTGTGGTGAGGTCTGAAACCATGCTGGGTATCTGCCATGAGGTGGTTATGGATTAGGTGGTGCATGAACCGTCTCTGAATACATTTTTCCATAATCTTTGCCAGTGGAGAGAGTATAGCTATAGGCCTATAGTTGGAGAATTCAGTAGAGCTACCTCCTCTATGGAGTGGGATTATATAGGATATTTTCCAGATAGTGGGAATTTTAGCTTCTTCTATGGTTCGATTGATAAGTATTGATACCGGGATGCAATGGCATCAGCTGATTTTTGTAAGTATTCAGCAGGAAGTTGGTCAGTCGATAGTGTGGCAGGTATTAGTTTTTTGATTAGGGTACGGATAAGTGATGTGGTGACAGGTTGAAAACTAAATGAGAGTAGGTTTCTAGAGGTGGTACTTTCTGGGCCAAGGGAGCTAGGAGGTAGTTGGCTGGCTAGGGCCTGAATTGTCTTGGTAAAGAATTGGTTAAAACTATTTGAAACATCCTCTGGTGGTTTATCAGTAGTGGCAACTGGGACGGGGGTAATAGTTTGTCCAGGGTGTAGTAGTTTATTCAAACCTGCCCAAAACTTCTGAGGGTTATTTTGATTTTCTGTCTGTAATTTGCAGTAGTATTGTTTTTTGTCTTGTAGTGTGAATTATTTAGTTTCTTTCCTAAGTTGTCTGTATTTAATTTGATCTTGGGGGTGTTTCATTGAACGCCATACTTGGGGGGGTGTTTTGTTGAATGCCATAAAGCCCAGGCTTTGTTTCTAAGGCTAATTTTGAGTCTAGTCTCTTTTGAAAGCCATCGTGCAGTTTTTGCCTTTGTTCTTTTTGAGCAAATAGGTGCATGTAAGTCAAGGATATCAAGGAATTTATTGTTAAAGTACACAACTGCTTCATCTAAGGGGAGGAGTTTTAAAATAGACCAATTACATGATTTTAGTTCCTGTTAGAATTTGGCTGAGTCAAAGTTTTTGTTATTTCTAACATTTCTTAGTAAGGGATTCTGGGGAGTGACAGCTTTGTGCTTAATTATACATGTGAGATGGTGATCACTTAAGACTATCGGGGAGGGTACCAGAGGTGTACAGATGGGGGTGACTATTGATGAGTACCCAATCAAGTATGCTTTCTCTTTGGTTGGGCTTACCTACCCTAGTAGGGGTGTTAATGATTTGCGTAAATGAGGGTAGGTTAATATGGGTGGTTGGGGATTCTGATGAACAGGTGGCCCAGTCTATATTGAGGTTTCCGAGAAGTAGGGCTTCTTGGGGGTAGTGACTAGATATCCAGTGTAAGGTGTCTTCAAGTGTAGCTATATTGTTACCTGGGGGAATATACATGCAGATCATATAAATGCATTTACTTTTGTTAAGTTTCAGTTTGGTGGCTAGAATCTCTACGTTGTTAATCTGAGGTGGTTGTACTACATCTGTGGTTACATTCAGCTCTGATTTATAGAGTATAGCTACCCCAACCCCCCTTCCTGGAAGCACGGTCCAGCATGTATATGTTATACCCAGGAGGTAGTACTTCATTGTCTGTAGTGGTAGGTTTTAACCAGGTCTCTGATAGAGAATCTCAGGAGAGTGAACAGCAAGGAGTGCATGCAGTTCATGTACCTTGTTATTAATGCTTCTAATATTAAGATGACAGGTTAGGAGAGAGTTAGATGGCCTGGAAATTGTAGGTTTGTAGCTTAGGTTACAGGTAGAGGGGGGGAGTATGTGTCTAAGGTGGATGGGCCAGGGTTGGGGTGCATGTCTTCACCAAGTAATAGGCTAGGCCTAAGCTTGGAGATAAGTTACAGGAATTTGTCTACAAGTTTGTGGTAGAGTTTGATTCTAGTGATGATTTTCCTAGAGTTGATGTGTAGGAAGTGAGAACAAGATGTTGGATATGTCCTGGTACTGTAAGTATGGTTGAAGGTGGGATAATTCACAACTTGGGTGATAGTATGGGCCTTCAGAGCTTGAATTCCGGTGAGAGACTGATTTTCATATAAGGTAAGGAAGTATGGGGCTAACAGGAGGGGTAGTAAAAAGCTGTGCAACATTGTTTGGGATGTGGCTTGAGAGATAAACTGTTATACCTGGAATTGCAGTACCAGAAGATAGTGTGGTTAGGTAAATGTATTGAAAGGGGGTGGGAGGCTGCCAGATGAAAGTTGATACGTGCGGGTGAGATGTAGGTAGAGGGTTTGGGTGGGGAATAATTATCACAGCAAGAGGTGATAGGAGCTAGTAGGAGAGGGAGTGGCTAATCAGGTAGAAATGTAGGAGGTAGTGGGGCGGGTGGAAATTGGGGGCAGGGAGGGGAGCGCAGTGAGCCCAAGCATAGCAAGGGTGAATGGAGTGGGGCTATTGCAAATCCCAACGTTTTCTAGTCTGCCTTAGAGCAGTTAGGTAGGTAGGTATTATGGCACTTTTTTATGCATTTAAGTTTGTTATCTTATAGGTTCAATTTATAGCAAGTGAAGTCTTTAGATTATGTCCTTTTGTATTACATTTTTTAAAGTTAGTATGCTATAGGTAATACAATTTTGGGGTTGTTTTGATGGTAAAATTTCAAGATTAGAGGGCAGGGGTAAGCTACTTTTTAGGTAGGGTTAGGAATAAGCCAATTCAAATTCTCCAATGAGAGAGAGAACAAAGTAAAAAGAAAGGTCTAGTAGAAGAGCAGCTAGAAGGAAAGGAGATTTATAACCGAGTAGAGTTCAAGAAATTCAGAAGAAGACAGCAGTAGAAGGAGTGAGGTACAAAAGGGGAGGGAAAAACAGAAATAACTGCAGAGCCAAGTTCTATAACTGCACAGCAAGGAACAGTCAACTTAGACTATCAGGTACTGTGAAAAGTATCTATGCAACTGACAATTTTGTAGACTAGGAATTCTTAGAGAAATAGAAACTTTATGCCAGGAGTGAGTATGGAGTGGGAGAAATATGGACAAGTGTATTGAGAAGGAGAAGAACGGAGTAAAACAATAATTCCAAACTAGAAAGTGTTGGGTTTAGAGAGATCTCTGGTGGTGTTGGTGGGGGGGGGGTACCAGTAGTGTTCACTCCCTGAATACATTCTAATGAAATGGGTTAAATCATTAACATACACTGTAATGTTCCTGTACTTTAAGTAAACCGGACACAGACTTTTGCAGATGCAGCTTGCTTGTAGAGAACTGCTATAGGGATGCCCCACAGTGTTTGTATTAGCTGACAAATGGAGGGCACACTACTGGAAGATGCCAAAACAGCAGGCAGAACAGGCTAGAATTCTTCAGGGAGAGCAAATTGTTTCAAGACCATATAGAGAAATTTTAGGTTTACTCTGTCAAAGGGCTTTTGTGTATTCACTGAAAGCGCATATTTGGGAGAATTATCCTTTGCTGTCATGTTTATTATTGCTTCTACTGTTAATGTATTGTCCCAGACTGGTCTATTACTCATGAAGCCAAGCTGCTCATGTGATACAATGTGAGGGAGTATTTTGTTTAGTCTGTGCACCAGTACTGTTGATAGAATTTTTATATCTAAGTTAATTAGGACGATTGGGTGGTAGTCATTAGGACTGTGGTCATTTGTATTTGGTTTAGGTATAAGAACGGTCTTAGAATTGTTTATATACAGGTCAGTGATGCCAAATTTTATTATATAATTATATATCTTAAGTAGAAGTGGAGCTAATTGTTTCCTGAAGGATTTGTAGAATTCAGCTGAGTATCCATCAAGTCCTGGGGCTTTTCCCAGTTTTAGTTTGTTGATGGCTAGAAGTATTTCTTCAGTGGTTATTGATGCCTTGAGAAGATTTATCTGGGTTTCATTTGCTAGTGGGAATTTTAATTCATTAAAGAAGTTATCAGAAGTTGCCTCCTTGGTGAGTTTTTGGGGCCATAAACTTCTTGGTAGATTTCTTCAAAAACTTGAATGATTTCCTTATCCGAGAAGAAAGTCATATTGTTGTGTTTAATTTGTTTTATTCTAGACGGGGAAGTTTTAATGTCGATTATTCTGGCCAAAATTTTAGAAGGGGTTTGGGCCCATTCAGCATATTTGTTTATGAGCCCGAATTCATTGAGGGAGAACTGGTTTGTTTAGATTTCTTGAATTTGTTTTTGAATTGAAAGCATCTGATTTTCTAATTCTGTAGTGTGTTTGGTTTGCAAGTCTATTTCTGTACTTTTTAGTTTGAGTTCTAAATTAACAAGTTGGGATTTAGCTTGTTTCTTCAGAAGAGACGCTTTTTGGATTAGTATTCCTCTAATTGTTACCTTAGTCGTGGCCCATTGTACATCACAGGGAATGCTTGATTTTTCTAAGTTGTTGCTAGTTTGGTCAAGAAGTTCCTGGATTTCCTGTAGGAGTTCCCTGTTATTAAGAAGGTTTGGGTTTAAGGTCCAATTTGATGTATATTGGTCACTTATAATTGACTTGGTTTCTTTAATTTTCAGATTAATTTTGGAGTGATCAGATAAGATTCTAGTGTCATTATAGTAATTTATTGCATATTTTGAGAAACTAGCTGAAATTAGGAAGAAGTCAATCCCAGACCATGATTTGTGGGGTGTTGAGAAGAATGTGAATTTACTGATTCCAGGATTATTTCTAAACATTTCAAAGGGATCGTATATATTAAAGTCATCCATTAATTCAGTTATAAGCTTTGTTAGCTCAGGGGATTGCGTGTTCTCTTTGCTTGTTCTATCGAGTTTAGGTCTAATAGTTGTATTCCAATCACCACCTAATACATAGAGATGGTTTGGGTATTTCTCTAAGATTGTATATATTTCGTATATGAAAGCAACTTGGGACATGCATGGACTGTACACATTTAATATTAAGATGTTTTTGTTAAAGAATGGGAGGGAGCATAGCATATAACACCACCTACCATTTGGACCAAAGTCGCTTGATATTATGTTACCTTTGAAAGATTTTTTGACAATTATTGCTACCCCTTTAGAGGCGGTGTCAACTCCTGCAGCTATTATTAATTTTATCCATTTCTTTGTTATATCCCTCTCCCATGGAACTTTAGTCATATGGGTCTCTTGGATTAGTGATATCTCAGCACTTGATTTACAGATTAGATATAGGATTAGATTATTTTTCTTACTATTTGCAAGCCTTTTACATTCCAGGATTCCAGTGATACCATTAGAGCAATACTATAGCCTTTCGGTAGTTGATAATATAATGATCACAGTGAAGATTAGACATTTTAAAATATTGCGCATGGCGTTTTTGGCTTCTACTGTGTAAGATTTTGCTGAATATTACATGTATTAATAAAGCAAATATGTGACAACCCACCCCCCGTGCATGCCCACAACCTACTGCTAACTGAAAGAGGTGATATAACTCTATTTACAAAGTTAACTATTGTACAAAAATTTACTGACATTCTTAGACCCATCAGACACTTAGCACAAGAGTTAGACTTCAAAACCTACTTTACTTTTTGTGAGTAAAGCTTAAATTATGGACTTTCCTTGTTGGTTATATAACAAGTATATTTAGTTATGGTCATGTATTGTTAATTGGGGTTCCAGCCTATGTTGTCTAATACAGAGGATAATAGTTCCCTTAGCCTAACTGAAGTTTATAGTTATATGATCTTTCTTTCAACTGTGGGGTGGAAGTTATGCTGAGTGTTTTAAGTACCCCTATTTGTATATACCTGGGAGGCTTAATGGGTTATATTCTGTTCCTCCACTTATGTTGAAATTGTTCAGACTTTTAAAAATCTTACATTTCCATGAGTTCTTTGTGTATGGAAGGACAAGGAAATAAACATGTATATCAGGAGTATAATACCAAACTAGGTGTAAAACATGTTTTTCTCTTTCCTAAACCTCATTAAGTAATAATTCTCTTCATAAAGTTAGTATAAAGCCTAAATTAAACCCTTTCTACAAGACGATTGTAATATGCACATTGGTTACCAAAACATATTTTAGCACATTGGTTATGTATATACCGCTATAGCTCGAAAAACTACCAGTCTTTGAACTTCCTGTGTTTACTTGCATAAGTGACAACCCAGTGTAAATAGTTGTTTATAGTTGCCTGTTAGGAAAAAATAAAATACACATACATTTGAGCCTAAAAAAATAATGTTCAACGTTACAATGTCAAATCTAATGACCAGTTGGCTGACGAGATGTATGCAATATAATGTATATTTAGTTTGATAAGACATGCTCAACCTTTACTGATAACATCAAAGGCAGATATGATATATGCTGTTACTCTCATAATTTATGTAATCATCCATTTGTACACCTCCAAACTTGTGTTGTAATATTTCATTGTAGTAAACATAATAAAAATTCCAATAAAAATCATATTTGAAAAATAAATAAACAATGTAAATATTCTGTGAAAAAAAATAAAAGCTATTAAAACTATACAAATATCAGTAAGTGATCTTTACAGTGATAGTCAGTGCTTACATAGCCCTTCCATAAATACTATAGAATACACAAACACAGAATTATATTTTTGGTAACCTTTCACAAATTACCAGAAACTGTACAAGCTACACAGACATTGTTAGAACGATTTAGTTAGCCAGACATACACTTGCCCATGACAGCAAGAAATTTCAGAGTACATGTTAGAGATGTTTACAGAAACATGAAAACATATGCTTAGCTGGATAATTAATATAAGTGACACTGAATATATCTCAAGATATGCAAATTGCAATGTTTTTCTTTCAACATCTAAGGTTATACCTAATATGCCAGGCAATAGTTAATAAGGAATTTGTTTTTTGAAGTACTACGTGGATATGGAAATATTGCTTATTTTCATAATTACTAACAAACTAGCAATATCTCCAGTACAGTGAGATATAAATGGACAGTGACCATGAATTTTCCTGTCTCCCACCAGATATCGCCCCCACTGTGCTCAGCTCACTCCGCTCCTCTCCCTGCCCCCAAATTTCACCCGCCCCCACTAGTGCTAAATTTAAACCAGACTTTGCCACTCCTCTCCTGCTAAGTACCAATCAGCACCTCACACATCATTGAGCAACCCTGCCCCCCTTAACCCATTTCCTTCTCTCTCATTCTTCCACACCCTGTTAGCACAGTCAGCCATCAAATTTGGCCCACCCCCTATCAAAATGCAAACAAGCAAAAAAACACTAATTACCCAAATGCCTATACTGTTTCTATTTTACCATCTCACTGCCTATGAACAAACATTTGACCATAGTATTCACTACCCAAATGATCAAAAAGACACCCATGACCTCACACAACACCAAACACTTTACCTTCCCCAGCACACTGAATATACTACCCTCTATAAAATACCACCCCTGTACAGCCACAAAACATAATCCTAAAGACAAAGACTATATAAAGCTTACAAACAAACTCCTAAAGCTCAGAATATCCAGTCACTCTAACCTTATAACACATGGAGACATTCATCCCAACCCTGGCCCACCCACAAGCAATAACCTCCACTCCCCTACCACAACCCCCACAGTCAAGCTACCCATGAATACTCCCACTAGTTCCCTCCTAGCATTTCACCTAAATATTAGAAGTATTAGCAATAAGATTACCAACCTACATGCCCTCTTAGCAACCCACTCCCCAGACATGATGTGTCTTATGGAAACCTGGCTAAACCCAGTACTACTGACAATGAGATACTACCTCCAGGATACAATATTCAGCAGTTAGACTGTGCTACAAGGAAAGGAGGTAGGATAGCAGTCCTTTACAAAGATACTCTAACCGTTAATAGAGACACCATTCAACCTCTCCAAATCAATAACGCGGAACTCCTCATAACCAAGCTACAGATTAACTAAAACAAACACTTGAACATTGTCTGTGCATACATTCCACCAGGCAACAACCTAAATACCCTAGAAGATCTCCTTTACTGGTTATCCACTACCTATCCCCAAGAAACCATAGTTCTTGGTAATTTTAACACCAACTGGCACCCCTGCTCCTCCGAACCCCCCCCCCCACTCATATAAACTTATCTGGGTTTAAACAGACCATAACCTCTTCCACTAGGATAAACAAACCAACCAACAAGGAAAGTATCCTAGTTGATAACCAACCTCAACTGTACACAGCTGGCACTCTCCCTGATGACCTCAGTGACCATTGTCTAACCTATATCATAAAACATAAGGCAAGAAACCTTCACCATCCCAAATATAAAACATTTAGAAACAGGAAAAACTTTGATGCTGCTATATTCCAAAATGAATTAAAAGCAGCTGACTGGTCAAAACTAAAAAAACTAACATCAGAGGAGGCCATAGGTCACTTTAACACTAAATTGCTAAGTATCCTTGATTCCCGTGCTCCAGCACGTACAATCAAAACTAGATCAAATACAGCACAACTGCTCACAAAAGATATCAAAACTAGAAACAGAGCCTGGGCCAGCTGGAGAACAACCAAAGCCCCACTTGACCATCTAAAATATTGTCAACTCAGGAATGGTACAAAAAAAATCTATTTTATTGGATAAAAAAAGCTTCTACCAAATTATCCTACAAAAACACCACAACAACCCTCAAAAGTTCTGGGCAGGCTTAAATCAACTACTTTGTCCAGGTCACTCCACCAGCCCAACCCCGGCTAACTACATCCATAGTTCCCCAGAGACCATAGCTAGCACCTTTAATAACTTTTTCACTGAAACAATCCAATCCCTAGCAAATCAACAAACCCCCTCTAACTTAAACCACATGCCTAATCTACCTAATAATCACCTGGAATTTAGCTTTCAACCAATATCCACTAGTTTTATCAAAACACTTCTAAAAAAATTAAAACCTACCACCCTCGCTGCTGACCTCCTCCCTTCAGAGTACCTACAAATAGCTGCAGATGCCATTGCATATCCCATATCTATCCTCATCAACAGAACCTTATCCGAAAATGCTATCCCTTCCATCTAGAAAATATCTCACGTCATTCCACTCCATAAAGGTGGTAGCTCCTCAGACATATCTATCTATAGACCCCATTGCCATTCTTTCCCCACTAGCCAAAATAATGGATAAAGGTGTACACAAGTAACTAATGCAATACCTTTCACTGAATAACTTACTATCAGACTCCCAGCATGGTTTCAGGCCATACCACAGCACCACCTCAGCTCTCCTTTCCTTTACTACTGCCATAAACCAAAACAGGAATGACAATAGGTTAACCTCTGCCCTCTTTCTTGACCTATCAAAGGCATTTGACATGGTCAACCATGAACTTATCAAAGGCATTTGACATGGTCAACCATGAACTTCTCATTCTTTCACTAAAATATATTTCCCTCAACAAGCCTGCTATCCAGTGGTTCCAGTCCTACCTGACTGGTAGACAGCAGGCGGTACTATGGCAGGGCAAACTCTCCAGCCAGTTACCTCTCACACTTGGTGTCCCTCAAGGGTCCATACTAGGTCAACTACTCTCTATTTTTATCAACAACCTGCACACTGCTATCCCTAATGCCACCTGCATTCAATACGCAGATGATTCCACTCTCATCTGCTCAGCCACCTCCCCATCCGACTTGCAAATCTTAACCCAAAATAGATTTAACTCCAACAAGAAATGGCTCACCAATCAACGCCTACTTCTGAACCCCAATAAAACTAAACTTCTACTCTTCTCTCCCACTAGTAGATCCACCACACTTTCATTCTCTGTCACATCTAACAATGGTACCACCACTATTTCCCCAGATAATCACACCAAACTGCTAGGGATTATCATAGATAATAATCTCAAATTTGACCTACAAGTCAACAAAACCATACAGACCATCAATAGGAAGCTTGGATCACTGTATAGAAACAAGACATTTTTAACCCCAATGGCTAGGACGGCAAAAGCCCAATCACACCTACTCTCTAGTCTTTTATATTCCTCGCCTGTACTCTCAAACCTCAACAAATCCGAACTAAGTAAACTGTCCCATAGCCACAATCATATTGCCAGATTCGCCACTGGCTCCACCTATAGAACCCACCACTGCCAGAACATTAAACAACTAGAGTGCCTAGAACTGCCTAGCTTAATTTAATTCAATCAACTCTTAATAGCGCACAAAATTTTGTACCACCCTGAGGATACCCCCTCACTTAAAAATATTATTAAGCTATATAGCAGCCGAAGATCCCTACGGTCAGCTGAAAAACTACTGGTCCAAACCCACAAAGCTAATAACTCTGCTGGTGAATCCCTGTTTGCCAACTTAATTGGCAAAACCTGGAATTCGTTGCCAAACTATATAACCCTACAATCCTCCAAAAGTCTCTTAAAAAAAACCTGAAACAGCAATCTGTCTCTAACTTTTAATTGTCTGTCCATGAGAATTGCGAGTCCCTACTAGGGAACACTACTAACCCACTGTATATAATCACTTTGTTTTTATAATTGTTGGTAACTTCTGTGTAATCTATGTAAGTTTGTCTATGTGGAGTGTTTCTCCCCGGGCCTCCGCTGAAAATGGGCATGTATCCAGGTGGACTATCCCATTAAACAAATGTAAAATAAATAAATAAATATCACACTATACCCATCAAGATCACATAGGTCTCAATTATAAAAATGTAAACAAATATGAAAATATGAATAATAAGTGACAGTGAATAATTTCTCCACTGCAGAGTATCACTGATTAACAATCTTAGAGCCAATTTGCTAATAAGCCTTTGCTGCCTATTACATGGATGTGGGTAATGATGAATTTCCCCCTAGTTGGCATGGTTTGGTCATGAGGGTGAAGCCTGAATGAACAAACAAAGCCAACCATGGGTAAATCCAGCATTACCCACACCCAGCCGTGGGTTATTGCTATTATACAATGACATTATTTAATTTACTTTTCTTAAATAATGTCTTGCATAAGGATGACATGCTGCTCTTCCCTGTTTTTCCATTGGTATCCTAGGGCTTCCTTGATGTACTGCACATGTGTATGGAACTTTCGTTCCCATGCTTATGCAGTACATCAATGCTATGTAAAGGAAGTAATGGAGAATGGAAGATCTCAATTGCCTTTTTTTTTCATTTGGAGTTCTGGGCAGGAAATGTAACCTGTAAAGCTGTTTGAAGATTACAACCACGATTTATAAATTGCATTTTTCAGTAGAGAACATAAGCAAGGTGCTTAGGTATGTCTAAAATAAGATACATCTGGGTAATGAATACTAGCCACATTCTCTAATAGTCTGATTTATGCATGCACACCACCACTGTGCTGGCTTTGTAAAGTAACCCTACCCACTCCACCATATTGTCCAATTTTGTTTCACTGGAAGTTGGCAGCAACAATGGTTTCTTCTGTAAAATTACCTAACTTTACTGATTTAAAAACTGTAATGCTTTGCATGGCTATTTATTCACTCTGCAAAATGATAATTGAATCATTTGTGATAACAAATTGAAAGACTCTGCTATACAGTTAGATGTCAGGTGGCCAGAACAAAGTTTCAGTTCCGTTTCTTGTACTGACAGGCACCTGGCACAGCCTTCCTCTCAGTAAGGTGTGCATGTTGTGTGTGTGTATATATATATATATATATATATATATATATATATATATATATATATATATATATGGCAACTGGACCTTTTTTCCGTTGATATATGCTCATTTTACAATGGGCATGCTGGTTGAGCTGACCAATCAGCATGCTCGTTTTTGATTATTAATAGCCAGTCACTGTATAATAGCTGGCAATTCGCTTAGTTAATGAATTCATATCCAAAATAGGTCTGGATTCCATAAGTAGCCATGTGTGTTAACTAGAAGAGTACAAAAAGGCATTGTGTTTGAATCACCCAGTATTACTGCTGCACAGGTTAAAACAGCACTGTCCAAAGCCAAGAATACAGCTTCTATGGGACCTGACAATATCCCTGGCTGTGTTCTACATGAACTACACAGTGAACTGACATCTCACCTGTGTGCCCTATTCAATCACAGCCTCACCTCAGACTTTATCCCTACCGAATGGCAACTGCTACAGTCATCCCTCTCCACAAAAGAGGAGTGACTACAGACCCTGAGAACTATCACCCCATTAACCTGATGAGTCTGATATGCAAATCTATGAAACGCATCATCATGGACCTAAAACAAAGATATAGGGAATCTCCAAACTCTGGATCCCACACAATTTGGTTTTGTGAAGGGTAGATCATGCCTGCTCAACTTCGTCAATGTCTTTGAGTCAGTCACCAGAGCTGTGGATGAAGACAAGGTGGTTCATACTGCCTACCTTGATCTGGCCAAGGCCTTTGATACCATTCCCCATTCAGGAATCATAAAAAACTCACTAAGCTAGGCATCAACCCCTATATCACTAGGTGGGTTACAAACTGGCTCACAAGTAGAACCCGCAGTGTGAAAGTAGCTGACTCCAAGTCAGACTGCTGACCAGTCATGAAAGGAGTTCCACCATGTTTGGTCCTGGGTCCTCTCTTGTTTGGTATCTACTTCTCTGAAGTCCAGGCCAACATGAAGGGACTCTGGCTGACAAAGTCCACAGGCAATTGCAAGTTGGTAGCTATTATTAACTCCCCAAGTGATGTTGACATCCTACAGAAAGGCCTCAATGAGACCAATGACTGGTGTCAGAACCATGGCCTTAAGCTCAATGCCAAAAAATGTGTCGTCATCCACTGTGGGAAAAACCTGGTTTCCATGAATTACCACATCGATGGTAGTCCACTGAACACAGAAGGTGTTATAAGAGATCTGGGAACACAGGTTGATAGCAACCTCTCTTTTGACCACCACATTATCACTGTTGTCAGATAGTCCTTCTATGTGGCACATCTCATTACTAAGGGTTTTGCATCCAGGACGAAAGAGGTCATTGCCTCCCTCTACTCTTCCATCATTAGGCCAATCATTGAGTGCAATGCCTCATTTGGCATATACCTCACTAAACACCTGCAACAACTGGAGAGGCCACAAATGTACCACACAAAGAGGATCCCAGGCCTTAAGCATTTGTCCTATATGGACAGACTCAAAAAAACTCCAACCATTCTCGGTCTCATATCGCCTACTTAGAGGCAATCCCTGCTTGACATACAAAGCCATGTCTAACCCAGCTCTCTTAGAAATGCTACATCTAAAGAAATCCCAATCCATCCACACCACATTTTCCGAGACCTCAACCTCATTACCACCACATTTTCCGAGACCTCAACCTCATTACCAGAATCAGCAGAACATGCTGAAGGGACAGGTTCATAACCCAGAGACTGTCCATGCTATGGAATAGACTTCACTTACATATCAAGCAGAGCACCTCAATGGCCCTCTTCAAGAGAAATCTTGATGAGTGGATGGGAAATAGAAAATTCACCCCAGGGATCACTCCAGTGGCTTTACCTAACAGAGGCACTGGGAATTAAGGTTGGGTGGCATGATGCCAGGGTAATCCTATGGGCTAGGCTTGTAAAGGTTCAAGGGCCATTATCCCAGCACACACCTATGAACCTATGAATGAATTAGAAGTCAGGAGGAGGATATCCAAGGTACTTGAGCCAGATTCATAATGTTTCTCCAGTGGCCTTAATCCATTTGGGGTTATTATAATGGTTAAGGTGTTAACCTCACAGACACAATGTACAAAGTTTAATTCTCACAAAAGGAAACTAGCTTGGCTTAAAAGAGTCCACAAGGGCAGCTACCCTTGTAATTACCTATGACGCTATATATATTAAAGGAGCTAAGTAGACTTCTGAAGTTTTCAGAGTAAGACTAATCTCACAAGAATGGATGGTCTCTAGACAAAATCAGCAAGCTGAGTAGGAGTCTATATATGGAATTTGTCTTCCACACAAACCCCTTCCTTTCCTCTTAGGACATTTCAAACAATGTTCACAAAAATGGAAAATATCCAAAGGGGTTCTTATCACTGCAAAAGACTGAAGATTAAACAAGCCAGTCGCTGAACCACCACTGATGGCACAAGCAGGGTCTGGCAGAAATCAAGAAAGTTCTAAGTTTTGTTGTCCATTCATCTGGTTTTACATCAGTACATATTCAAGCACCCTTAGATATACGGAGAGCAGTGATGTTGCCAAAAGTCTTCTGTATACTGACTTGACATTCAGTCCTTGGTAATATATGTCCCATATAGCTACATGCTACTGCAACAGTGGTTTAATAATGAAAGGACGGTTGTGCAAGTAAACTTACCATAATACTAGATGCTCAAATTACTGCTGCAGTAGCCTTTGCTATATGTGTTATATCTTGCCTAGAATATAATGGTGGTCCAGTCTTAGAGAGCCTTCAGAAACCATCTAGAGACACCCAGACTGCTGATGGCATGACCTCCCAATGAAAAAAACAGTTAAGGCATGAAATCCCACAAGACACTGATAACAGGAAAAAGTGAGACCATAGCCCTGACAAAAAGGATCAGTGTGGTGCTATGCTAAACAGCCAAGTGCTCCTGATTATGTGGAACACTCCACAGTTAAAGGCTTTCTAAGGTGTTTTTCTGCAACAATGGTGGCTCCACTTTGCATTTTTTGATTGGTTCATATTCTGCAAATAGACATTGAGGTATACGAGTCAATCAAGAATAAATTTTCTAGGCAAAGCAAGCTAATGAGGTGAGAAAGAAATTGGCTATTCACTACAGGACTTTCCCCTAACATCACATAGTAACATCACAAGGCTTTTCACATCACCGTGATACCTTGAAAAATGGGTATCGCAGAACCACTTATTTTTTCATTTATTTCTGGAATGCACTTTTCCTGGAGAAGTTTTCCTTCTACAGATGCTGCAAGTCCTTTTTAGTGAAGGAGTGGAGGAGGACTGGAAGAATGCACTGGAGAAGGAGATTTGGATTGAAAGACCGTGAGAGAAGATGCAGGCAAACTGAAGCATGTAGGCGTGTGCTTTGCAGAGTGCTACCTGTCCAAATCTTTGCTTAACTCACAGAAATATCCTAATTCCATCTTAACCTTAAGGTGTGAGGTTTATTTAGTATAGCTAGAACACCGGGACAGTGGCACTTCTACTGGTCTGGAGGTTTTGCAGAGTTTACCTCCCTTCCTTTTGTTTGTGCCACAGTTACTGGAGGTTTGAGCTGCTTATCTTGCTGTTTTTACTTCTGGAGCCCAGTGTGCTTTCTGGTGGAGCTGCTTGACATACCTGCACAGAGGTAAGTTCCTGACTTGAATTGGTTCAGTTGGTCAAGGTTAGGATTAGAACGAGGCTTCCTTTTTTTTTTTTTATTTATTTTTTGTTTGTTTTATTTCGTTGTTTGGAGAGGGCCTCTGCTCAGAAAAGTAAACTTTTCCTTGGTGAATTAGTGAGGACTGCAGTTGGTCAGTAATAGTATATAAAATAATTAATGCCATATTAAAGTTTTATAGCAGGATTGTGTTTAGCAAACATTTAGAGCAATGTAATATTGTAGAAAATGGTATTAATGGATAGTATTAGCTTGCTTCTGTATAGT